>NC_057718.1:102202889-102337060 GCF_004010195.1 Chiloscyllium plagiosum | reverse complement strand
TGTTGTGAAACTTGAAAGGGTTCAGAAAAGATTTACAAGGATGTTGCCAGGGTTGGGGGATTTGAGGTATAGGGAGAGGCTGAACAGACTGGGGCTGTTTTCCCTGGAGCGTTGGAGGCTGAGGGGTGACCTTATAGAGGTTTACAAAATTATGAGGGGAATGGATAGGATAAATAGACAAAGTCTTTTCCCTGGGTTTGGGGAGTCCAGAACTAGAGGGCATAGGTTTAAGGTGAGAGGGAAATGATATAAAAGAGACCCAAGGGGCAACTTTTTCACACAGAGGGTGATACGTGTATGGAATGAGCTGCCAGAGGAAGTGATGGAGGCTGGTACAATTGGCACATTGAAGAGGCATTTGGATGGGTATATGAATAGGAAGGGTTTTGAGGGATATGGGCCGGGTGCTGGCAGGTGGGACTAGATTAATTTAGGATATCTAGTCAGCATGGATGGGTTGGACCGAAGGGTCTGTTTCCGTGCTGTACATCTCTGACTCTATCCAGCCTCAGACGCTCCATTCTTGGCGACACCTTGGTAAATCTTTTCTGTACTGTCTCCAGTTTAATAATCTCCTTTCTATAAACAGGGCAACCAGAACTGCACATAGTTCTCCAGAAGAGGCCTCACCAATGTCCTGTACAACCTCAACATGACACCCCAACTCCTATACTCAAAAGGTCTGAGCAATGAAAGCTATGTGTGCAAAATGCCTTCTTAATCACTCTGCCTACCGTGATTCAAAGGTTATACTTCAACAGGTTTATTTGGAAGCATTAGCTTTCAGACTGCTGCTGCAAATCAAAGAATTTGAACTTGAACCCTTAGGTATTTCTGTTCTGCAACACCATCCAGGGGTCTACCTTTAATTGTAAAAGTCCTGCCCTTGTTTGTTTTGCCAAAATGCAACCCCTTGTATTTATCCAAGTTAACTTCTATCGCCCACTTCTTAGCCCCTTGATCCAATTAGAGTCATAAAGATGTACAGCACGGAAACAGACCCTTTGGTCCAACCCGTTCATGCTGACCAGGTATCCCGGCCCATATCCCTCCAAACCCTTCCTATTTGTATACCCATCCATATGCCTTTTAAATGTTGCAATTGTACCAGCCTCCACCACTTCCTCTGGCAGCTCATTCCTTACACGTACCACCCTCTGTGTGAAAAAGTTGCCCCTTGGGTACCAGCCTCCACCACTTCCTCTGACATCTCATTCCATTGATCATGATCTCTTTGTAATTTTTGATAACTGCCTGCACTGTCCACTATCCCACCAATTTTGCTGTCACCCGTAAACTAACAAGCCATGCCTCCTATATTCTCATTCAAATCATTTACATAAATGACAGACAATAGTGGACTCAGTACCAATCCCTGTGGAACATGTCTCATCACAGGCCTCCAGTCCAAAAAAAAACCTTCCACCACCACCCTCTGCTACCATAAAGCGAATTTTGTATCCATTTGCAAGCTCACCCTGAATCCCATGCAATCTAACTTTGCTAATTAGTTTACCATGCAAAATCTTATCAAAGGCTTTACTAAAGTCCAAGTAAACAACATCTACTGTTCTGCCCTCAATCGTTTTGGTTACTTCCTGAAAAAACTCAATCAAGTTTGTGAGACACAATATCCCTTGCACAAAACTATGCTGACTATCCCTAATCATTCCTTGCCCCTCTAAATGCATAGAAATCCCATCTTCAGAATCAACAACAACAACTGACTCACTACTGACTCTCAGGTCTGTAGTTCCCAGGATTCTCATTACATCCTTTCTTAAATAAAGGCACAACTTTAGCCACCCTCCAGTCTTCTGGTTATAGATGATATGAATATGAATTTTCTGCTAGGAGCCCCGCAATTTCCTCCTTAACTTTTCACAACGTCCTGGGATACACTTGATTAGGTCCTGGAGATTTATCCACCTTTTGTGTTTTCTAAGACCTCTAGGACTTCCTCTTCTGTAATGTGAACTGTTTTCAAAGTATAAATATTTATGTCCCTGAGTTCTCCAGCCTCAATTTTTTTCTCTGTAGTAAAAGCTGATGCAAAACATTAATTTAATATCTCTCCCATCTCCTGAAGTTCAACACAAAGGCAACTCTATGGTCTTTAAGGGATCTCTCTCTCTCTGTCTCACGTGGAGAGCGATTTAAATTCTTCTGTAGGTCCTTCCTTAATCAGAGTTACTGGAGCACAAAAAGACAGTGTAGGCATGTGACCTGTTTGTAGAAACCTCAGTATAATTCCTCTTTTAGCTGTCCAGAATGGCAATTTTAATATTACATTCAAATTATGCTTTGAAACAAAATAAAGCGCCTGCCATTGTGTCTTTTTTCAAAATCACGAGTTCAGGGCTTATTCCTTCATCCATTGGGGGTGAAGCAGGTTGGATGCACTATCATTTATTAATTTTAAGTCACACTTTTTTCAGGCATGTTTAATTTTTACAAATCCTAAGGTTGGTTATCACATGAGGATACTTTTTGTTTTAAGGAGTACCTATTCAGATTTACAGGTTCAGCATATCAATATGCTGCATACATCGCAAAGATTGATGCTGAGCAGATCGATCTGAGCTGGAAGTCCGCCAGATGTGATGATGCAAATTCTGGCTGCTACTTTTTCCATTGTTTCTGTTCTACGATGTTCAACATACTTGCGCAGGGACATTGAGTGGTACAGAATCTGTTGTCTTGTGTTAACATTCATTGACTAGGAGGAATATAAAAGCAATTCAAGCAAGCTGCTGAGAAGAAGTGGATGGTGTTGCTGCCTGATTCTCATAATTGGCCTTCAATATCCTGATCAACTCAGCATCCATAACTTTGTGAGATAGATAATTCAAAAGATTCATAACCTTCTGAGCAAAGAAACTTCTCATGACAGTCTGAAATGACCATCTCCTTATCCTGAGTCAGTGACTCTGGGTGCTCTGGCCAAGGAAGCCCTTTCATTGCATATGTTAAACCATCCAAGAATTTTATATATTTCAACAAGATTGCCTCTGAATCTTCTCAAATCCAGAAAATAAAGATCCAAAATACGAGTATATGCCTTTCTAAAGCAAAATTTGGGGAAAAAAACTTGAAAATCCTGGCTGAAATTCCTGTTTTATTTGTGTGCTTTAACTAAGAAGGCTCTGATTTGATGAGGACATATCGTGCCAATGTCAAATTCATGCTGTGTATGCTTAGACTGAGTTTTCCAGCAAATTGCTGGCACATTGGGAAAGCTGTAAAGAAAATTACCACAAATACTTTTTGATATTTGAGAATGTTTATGGCTTTCAAGTCAAAACATTAATACATTTAATCAAGGACCAAATGTTTTTAAACTGTGTCTCCTAGTTCTAGAATCCCGTGGGAAGGGAGCATCATTTCAGTGCCCACCCTAATTAAGTCCTTTCAGGCTTTTGAATGTTTCAACAAGATCTACCCAAGAATAGTTGGAAAAGGAAATAGAATGAAATGTGACAGTTTGGAGATTGTGGCAAAGTAAAAGACTGCGAGGGAGTACTTTGTTTCTGAGGTGCTGCTTTCATTGCCCCAGAAGAATTGATGTAAGTTTGTGTACACCAACAAATCTTTCTCCTAGTTACTTCAGTGTACCCTGGTTTTTATCTAAGGGTGTGGAGGTGCCAGTGTTGGACTGGGGTGGAGAAAGTTAAAAATCTCACAACACCAGGTTATGGTCCAATAGGTTTATTTGGAAGTACCAGTTTTCCGAACGAGTTTCCTTCACGAAGTAGCTAGTGGGGCAGGTGCATAGGACAAAGAATTAATAAGTAAAAGCTCAAAGTCTCACACAACTGGTGTGATGTATTGGTCAAATCTAGGTTTGTCCAATACATTGCATCAGCTGTATGACACTTTGATCTTTTACTTATAAGCTTTGTGTCCTGTATACCTGCCCCATTAGCTACCTAATGAAGGAGCAGCACCCCAAAAGTTTGTACTTTCAAATAAACCTTTTGGACTGTAACCTGGTGCTGTGAGATTTTTAACTTTAACCGGATTGAATGTCAGACACGGAGTCTAATAATAAAGGCAATGATGATATTGAGCGAGCTGGAGAAATGGATTTAGGAATGAGCTTCAAAAGACTCACTTCAAAAGTTTTAATATTAGCAAAGAAACGTATAAATATGTTAAAGGTAATAGCTTTTTTATTTCTTTCATTGGCTCTGCATACTTCTGTCAAGGTCAACATTTGTTATCCATTCCTAATTATGCTTGAACTGAGTGGTTTGATAGGCTACTCATCCAGATTGCTGTGGGTGTGGAGTCACATGGAGGCCAGAGTAGGTGAGGGTTTGTTCCATAAAGTACATTGATGAACCACAAGGGCTTTTACAGTAGAAGATAATTTTCAAGGTCACCAGTATTGAGTTCAGCTTTATTTTACAGGTTTATTTATTGAATTCAAATTCCACTGGCTACCATGGTCCCCAGCGCAAATAGTCTGGGCCTGTGTATAAATAGTTCAGTGACATGTCTACTGCACCACTGTCTCACCTTGGTAACTGTCCAGCATTATATGTGCTGAGCATGCCTAGTGGATCCGAATGTCATTCCGTCATAGATATGCTTATGTCATTTTGTATCATTTGCACTGTTGAAGATGCTGTTTGGAAGTCTCTTGGCTACTTAAGACAAACACGAACATTGTATAGGAAGAGTCTAACGAGATCTAACAGTTCCAGAATCAGGCAGTGGGTGAAGCAAAAACTGGGATAGGTGTCAAATAATGGGAAGGGAGAGTGATTTCAACAGAATACTGCGTCATCATGGGATTTCCTCATGGAGTTCTAAAAGTACCAGAGTTTTCTGCTTGCTATTTGCAAGTAAACAAATGTAGAGAGGGAAATTGATAATGGCAGATAATGAACACTGGTTTATCTGAAGAAGAGTCATATCACATTTGAAACATTAACTCTCGTTTCTGTTTCCACAGATGCTGCTAGACTCTTTCCATGCTTTATGACTCTGAGTCTGAGTCTATTACCTGCTGAGTTTTCAGCAGTTTCTTTTTGTTTCAGATTTCTAGCATCCGCAGTTGTTTGTTTTTATTACTAGTTTATCATATTTCTTGTTGTCAGACACACATTCCAAGGTGGGAAGGCACTGGTAATAATCACAGCAAGAAATCAAGATGGCATTGTATCATTTAAAAGGTTTCAAATTTCAAAAATGCTGAGTTTGAGTAAGTAAATCTTTGACTGACGTTAGTTTCAGTCATCTAACTTTCTCGAACTCATAGCAAAGAATTCACCAGCTAATCTCGGGGAAAAGGTTTCCTCACATGTCCTCTCTTTTCCGGATGGTTTTGTGGCATGTGTGGCAGGCAAATCCACTTTTCTGCCTTGTCACCTCAGTGGCCTATTGTAATGTATGAAATGTTTGATATAGCCAGGGTGATCCATCATGCAGAGAATCATAATGAAACTCAATATTATCACTCCAGTGTTGGGGCACTTTTCCAGGAGGGTCAGAGTTTATATAACTTGAGACCAATGACCTCCAGCCAGGCAATATTCATCTTTGCTTCTGTCTGTTGTATAAATGGCATGTTCTATTTCATTAAATGATTTAAAAGGGCGGAAGCTTTATTTTTCCATTGCGCTTTACAATAATTGAATCATTCTCCATTTATTCTTGCAATATGGGTTAGTTTTGGCATCAGTTCTTAAATAACTCTTGTCTGCAGTCACACATCATTATGAATGTACGTGGCTTGACGTTTATGGGTAGTCTTTCAGAAATTGAAGTGCAGCATAAGAGTTTGCTTTTGTTTTGGTAAAATTGGAAGATTGTTAATCTTTAAAGCAATTAAAATGACAAATTTGGAGCCTTTCAGTAAACATATTTGGCTTGTATAAATTCAAGTATTGCTGGCAGTATTGTTTAAACAGGTTGCTGGGTTTGAACATTAGTTCTAAAAATGCTGAAAATTGCCATTTGATTCTTCTCAATATAGTTTTGAGTCATTTTTCAATGGGTACTCTGGCTCAATGATGGTAGCAATTGAATTGCACATTAATTACAATAGTTTATATTTGTATTTTAATTTTGAATTTAAATTAAGCACAGAAGCATATCTGTTGCAACAATAGTAAAATTGTTTGACCTCTTATGCAGTGCTGACTCTACTGTATGCTTGCTACAGGACCTTTCTATCATGAAAATGAAATGAAGAACTGAAAGTGCTGGAGATCTAAATCAAAAGCAGAAACAGAAATTGCTGGAGAAAGTCAGCAGGACTGGCAGCATCTGTGGGGAGACAGCAGCTTTAACACTTTGAGTACAGTGGACCTTCTTCAGAACCCCTTGCCAGACCTGCTGAGGTTCGCCAGCAATTTGTTTATATTTCTTATCTGTTATGGTTCACTGGCTTATTGATCACTTCAGTTTAAATAATGCATTTTTTTTAGTTGAAGTATCATCCTGATTTTCAGTGTCACTTAAGTAATGCAAGAAACTTAGCAGTATATCAAATTCACTTTTTATAGTTACCATATGAGCGTTCACTAAAATAGCTTTTTACAATTGTCTACTTTGGGTTTTGTTCTCCAAATACTTTAGAAAACTATGTTCCTGATGTAAATTCCTTTTAAAATTTGTGAAGTTTCTATGTGCTGGATTTTTGTGTCATTGTCTTCAAAAAATTAACAAACTTCGATGTAGATTTCTGTAATAGAAGGTTAAGGAATTTTTCTAAAGAAGCCACATCAAATCTCATCTGATGAGTATTGCAGTGAGTAAAGCTTTTCGGTATAGCTAATGTGGATTTTGGGTAGGTTAGTGTATTTTAGATGAGAGATGTGGGCTGACGTGTGCAACAACTTTCTCAGTTTAGTCATTTATTCCAACCATCATATAAAATGCTAAGCTGCACAAGCTGTGTTCCCAAAGTAGATGATAGGGCACAGTGCGTATTTTTAATGGCAATGATCCATTGGCGCATGTATTGATGCACCCACAGTGCAATTGCAACAGGCTCAAACAGGAAGAGCATGTTTCTGGTTTCCACAGTACTTTGCTTTAATAGGAAGAATGTCTTGACAGGTATTTAATGTAAAAGCTCTTGATGCCATCTCAAAGTTGCAAACCACCAGTGCGCCAAATAATAGGGTGTTAAACAAAAGCTGAAAGATTGTAAAATCAGTCAGACTTATTTCCACAATTAAAAACAGGAAGCTGGTGGGTCTTAAGATATAGAACCAGAAATGGGTCATTTCACCCATCAAGTCTGCTTCACTATTCAATGTGCCCATGTCTAATGCTGCCTGTCCTGCTGAATTTCTCCAGCGATTTCTGTTTCTACTTTTGATTTAGATCTCCAGCATTCTGATAACGTCAACTCTGTTTTCCTGCTTTTTTTTCTCCGTAACATTTCACTCCCTTACAGGTGAAAAATCTGTCTAAAACTTTAATGTCATCATACCCAGTCTCTACAATTCCCTCTGGTAATGAATTCCACAGATTCAATATCCTCTGAAAGAAGTTCATTCCCATCTTTGTCTTAGATGGGTAATTGCTTACTCTGGAATTACACCTTCTGGTTCTATACTCTCCAACAAGAGTGAATGTACAGATGAAGGGTCTGAATGTACTTTCCACATCTATACAATCAAGTCCGCTAAAAGTCTTACATATTTCAATAAGATTGCACCTCAGACCTTTAAACTCCAATGAGTACAAACTACTGAATCTCTCCTACTATAAGAAAATCCCTCTGTACCTAGAATCAACCTAATTCTCTTTCTCGCAACTGCCTTGAATGCCAGTGTAATTTTCATTGGACATAACTGTTCTCAGTATTCCAGCTTTGATTTAACTAGTACCTTGTATGATTTCAGTAAGACTTCCCTACTTTTATGCTCCATTTCCAGTTGTCCATTGGCCTTCCCTATTACTGGCTGAACTTGCACAAATCATAAAAAGCTAATGTCCATGAGGAGCCCACATCTCAGTGCTGCTTTCTGTAGTTTTTCTCCACTTTAATGTTCTGCTTCTCTATTCCTCTTGCCAAAATTCATTTTTCCATCTTAAATTCCATGTCGAATTTTTGCCCACTCACTTAATCTGTCAATATCCCTTTGCAGACTCATTTCGTCACCCTCAATAATTGCTGCCTTACCTACTTCGATGTCATCTCAAAGCTTGGGTTTAGTACATTCATTCCCTTCATCTGTTATTATTATGCAATTGAGGCTCCAACACTCCAGTGGTTAAGATCGCCACCCTGAAAATGCATCCCTTTATCCCAAGTCTTTTATTAGTTAGCCAATTCTATATCTATACTAATATATTACCCCACCTTATGATGTGGCCTTATTTGTGGTACTTTACTGTACGCCTATTGATAATGCAAATATATTGCAACTTCCAATTCCCAATTTTCCTGCTTGTCGCATCTTAAAGAATCTAATATTTGTCAGGTATAATATTCCCTTCATCATACACTGTTGAGTCATCTTGATTAGATTATGTAATGTATTTCTAAATTCTCTGCTATTGTATGCCCTATCGTAGAATTTAATATTTTCTCAGTGAACAGAAAGAGCACCCTTGACTGAAAGTCAGAGCTAGGTAAATGACATTGATGTACGTAGGTTATATTAAAACACAGCAGAAATTATTTATTCAAAATTCTAAACTCACTCAGCACTTTGAAAACAATTGCCAAGGGCTCCTCCCAGATATGCTTGCAATTCTTTTGTCCTGGTGACCTCATTTACATTTATTCAGATTGCATAGCGCTCTGCAGCAGGACATGTATTTAAAAGCCACGCTTTGATGTTGCATGCATGTGGACAGTGCTCCACCTAGCACAAATACAGCCTTACAAACATTCTTTACGCTATTCTTATTATTTTAACCCCAATCTGAGATGAGTATCCCATTGCACCAATGTGATCTGATTAGTTTACACACCGAGTATTTTTATATGAAGCACGTTTATTGGTTTGCTGCTGGTTAGGGTACAGACTTATTCTGTGAATCCTTAGCCATCAGAAATTAGGTTAAGCATTCTCAGTTTGTTTTCACACAGTTCTTACAGCCAGGAAGAAGAAGGCTTCATTCTGCATCTGTGGATTTTTAAAAAGAATGCTTTGTTTGAAATTGTGTTTGCCATCGTTCTTGGGCTAATAAGCAAATTTAGCTTTCTTTCAGGTTAATGGTATAGCATTGAATTACTTACCTTTCAGTGGCTTTCTAGTTAAGTTTATCCTCTAGTGCAAAACTGAATTGTACAATCCTCAGGTTTGCAACCTGATCTGTCCAGTAAGGATCTTGAGAAGAATATAATGTGGAGCGTGGAAACTATTTTTGGTGACTTTGTATTAGAAAGAAGATATTATTTCTGGTTTTGACCTTCAATGAATGAAGTCAGATTTCTTTGGAAATCATGTATTCTGATATTATACAATTTGAAAATAAATGTCATTAGTAAAGTAAATGATACAGTGTAAAAATAGTTTCATATTATAGTAATATGGCCATTTATAATAGTCACAACCAACTACTTGTTTACATCTGTCCTTTGTAGATGAAAATACCTGAAATTGTGGTTTAACTGAAGCAGCTTGCTGCTAGTGCAAATATCTCTGCATGGAAGACAAAAACACAAATAATTCACTTGACGGAACAAGAAGCATACTCTGTCAGCAAATTAGCCCGACTCAGATTTCTAAAATTTTCCTGGATAGGTTATTGTTTAGGGAAGGGTTTTTGTTTTTTTTAAAAACATATGTAAGATGAATAGAATAAACATTTTGATGTAAATCCTTTAGCATAGCATTTCATTTGCTGGGATTTTCTAGTGGTTTTGAATACATAAAGAATAACAGCAGATAGGGGTGATCAGCAGCTGAAGGTTGAGATATTTTGTTTTCAGAGCTTTATGTACTTTTATGTTGCTTTCTTTACTTCAACAGCAAATTGATAACATGCTGCAGTGCTGATCTCGTTAAAATATATGTTGAGAAGTAATCAATTGTATGAAGTATGTAAGAAACATACCAGTGAAAAATCCAAAACAGACCCTGCAGCTGGATCCTATCATTAGGACAAGTCATCATCTCTAGCCTTGTAACTGTCTTCAGGACATTTTAAGTAAAATTGCGTATCATGGAAACCAAATTGTGCCGTGTGCATTATCTGTTGGAATTGAATGTTGAACCACAGTGAACCAACTACCAAAATCACAACAGTGACTTTGGAGCAACTTAAAACAGCCTCAAGACAAGGAGGTTGCTTAAGTTTGCTCAGACACTACACTCGACAATGTAACTAACTCCTGTCAAATCCTGTGGTTGGAAGGTATGTTTAAATGAATAAATGTCCTGAAATACTTCAAAGAAAGAGGAAAAAGAAGAAGTGAGGAAAACAGGACTGAGATTATGAAGTGAGGGGTTGAAGCGATGAAAAGAATGGTCAAAGATATATATTTTTGAGAGATGTTTTGAAGATGCATTATAACTGAGACTACAGACCAGTACCTTTGAGATAGTTACATGACATTGTGACATATCACATTCTGGTGTAAAGTTACACACTTTGCTTTAATGTTATTTCAGAAGGCATTTAAAGAGTTGACCACGTTGCTGTAGATCTGGAGTCAGATGTAGGCCAGACTAGGCATAACACCTTTTTAAACTTCCCTAAAGGAGATTCATGGACGAAATGAGTTTTTACAACAATCTGTGGTTGTTTTTCATAGTTGCTCTTACTTTCATTTTCCTTCAACTCCAAATTTCTTAATTGAATTTAAATTTCATCACCTTTTATGGTGGAATTTGAACATGTTGCCAAGGCATTTACCTTGGCCCTTTAGATTACTAATCCTGTAACATTGCCACCATCCCATACATCTCTTGGTGTGTAAATGGCAATACTATAACGAGGTAATTAGTGTGAAGAGGGACTATATGCAATTCATTCAATTTATTTAAACAAAATGTAGTGTTCTTATATTTAAACTCTTAAACACATACTTTTCAGAAAAGCCTTATGAATTCCCTATCTCTTCTCTAAAGAACTAATTTTTTATTGAATATAAGTCCTTTTCTCTTCGGAAAGGTTAGCCAATTGTGAGGCTGCAGTCAAGCATATCCAACAGTTTCCAAATGATATTAGTTATTATAGCCATTTTTAGGTTTTCATTTTAACTGAAAACCAAATAATAGCTAGCTTTTGCCAGATTAAAATTGTGCATAATAGCCTGTAATACTATTCCACTTGGACTGAATATTTTATTTTCCAACAGACTTTACTGCGATCAAAACACTACACTCGATATTACTTAATGGCTTTTCCATTACTTAGGATTTTTAAATTTCTTTTTTTGTTATAGTTAAATGAGAGAACTTGTCATTGTACTTTCTCTCTCTCTCTCTCTCTCTCTCTCTCTCTCTCTCTCTCTCTCTCTCTCTCTCTATAAAACTTGTTTTTTCCATCTGTTTCATTAAATTCCTTGAATTATCGACCTTTAATTTTTGGCAAAAATAATGGTGAAACAATAGGCTGGATTTTAACACTGTCTGTTGTGGCAGAACATTTGGCTACTGTGGCCAGCTCGTCTTGGGAGAGACCCTACATCAGTCTCCTGCTACAGCAAAGTAGAAGGGGGTGATTTTGGATTCCAGCCACCAGAGACAGGATGTCAGATGAATCACTGATGAGCCAATTATTTCTGAACAGATGCTCAAGGATTACATGGCAGCTCTTCATTTAGGAATGGCTCAGAGAACCCTTGGTCTCCCCAGCAGCTTTCTCAGGTGGGAGTTCAGCATGGTCAGGCATCCTGAGGAACCCTGCATCAGGTGGGGGCTGAAAGCTATCCCCAGGTTTTGCTTCCAGCTCCCAGGTACCTGCACCCATCCCACCTTTATTTACATTTGGCCTGCGGGGGAGGGGTGTGCCACATTGGTGCCATCAACAGTGACAGGCCTGCTGTACTGGCAATGAGATAGGCTGCTTGCTTCTGTTTGATGGATGAAACATCTGGGAACCTCAATCATAGCGAAGACCCAACAGTGGATTTTGATTACATCAAGCCACCCTGACAGAACTGAGAGTTCGCCAACTTAGATGAAACCTGCATCACTCTGATAAAATCCCAGCCTACATGTATCCATTGGCAGCATTTTTTTTTCCTCTGTTCATGAGACTTGGGTGGTGTTGGCTAAGCCAACATTTATTGCTGCGATGTGAGCCACGTCCTTGAGCCACTGCAGTCCTTGTGGTGTTAGGGTTTTACCTCAAAGGGTGAAGGAAATGCAATAAATTTCCAAGTCAGGGATTGTGTGTGACTTAGAGGGGAAGTTGCAAGTGGTGATGTTCCTAAGCCTTTGTCCTTCTAAGTAGCGGAGGTTGTAGGTTTGGAAGGTACTGTCGAAAGAATCTGGGTGATGCTGCAGTATGTCTTGTAGATGGTGCATACTGCCTTCACTTGTTGGTGATGAAGGAAGTGCATGTTGAAGGTAATAGACGCACTTTACTGCCACTCTGTCCTGAATAGTGTCAAGCTTCTTGGGTGTTTTTGAGGCTGAACTCATACAGGCAGTTGTTGAGCATTCTATCACTCGTGCCTTTGGATGATGGGCAAGCTTTGACTGACAAGTGAATTACTCTCTATTAGCTTCCTAAACTCTGACCTGCTCTTATAGCTGCAGTTTTTATATGGCTGGTCCAGTTCAGTGACCAGTTTTGGCCAATAGCAATTTGCATGATATTGATGGTGAGGGGAACTCTTTGATAGTAATATTGTTGAATATCATGGTGTGATGGTCATAGTCTGGTACTTCTGTGAATGTTACTTCTGCCTGTCGGTCTAAGTGTGAATGTTGTTCAGGTCTTAGCCCACATTGATTTGGACTGCTTCAGTAGCTGAGGTATCGTGAATGGTGCTGAATATTGTGTAGTCATCAGCAAATATCCCCACATCAGAGCTAGGATGGAGTAAGGATCATTAATGAAGCCACTGAGATTTTTGAGTCTAGGGTACGATCCTTTGAATGTCCTACAGTGATGTCCAGTGACTGTGTTGATGACCTCCACCAACTACATCTTTTTTGGTAGGTATTCCTCCAATCCCCAAAAGATCTACCCCTGATTACCTTCTAGGGCTCCTTGATGCTATTCTCAACCAAATGCTGTGTTGATGTCCGGGGTAGTCACTGTCATCTCACTCTTGGAGTTTAGCTGTTTTGTCCATGTTTGTACCAAGGTTTAATGAGGCCAGAAGCTTCATGATCCTGGTGGAACCCAAACTTAGTCAGTGTACAGGTTATTTCTTCATAAGCGTCACTTGACAGAACTATTGATGATCTCATCTGTTACTGATGATCGAGAATTGACTGATGGGGTGGTAATTGACCTGGTTGGATTTGTCCTGCCTTTTGTGCACAGGACATACATGACAATTTTCCACATTGTCAGGTGGATGCCAGTATTGTAGCTGTATTGGAGCAACTTGGCGATAGGCTGGGTTAGTTCTGGGGCACAAATATTGCCAGAATGTTGCCAGGGCCTATAGCCTTTGCAGTCTCCAGTGCCTTCAGCAATTCAGTGTGTTCCTTTTTCAGTGTAGGCGTTTTGTGAAAATTGCAATTTAAACATATGGCTGTCTTTTGTTAATTAAAAATTACACTCTGAAAGATCTTGACAACCATCCTCAAGCTATTTATCTTGATGCTTTTATCAAATAAAATAGATTGAATTTTAAAAAGTTACTTGTCAAATGTAAGAATTGACATGCAAATAAACAAGTTTCACAAGTAAGTTATCACATAGCTCCAAGCTGAATCTCTGAAATAATATTTTATAATTCATGCTGCAAATCCAAATAGAACGCCCAGCATTAGTTTAAACAAAGTATCATTGAAGGTGAATTCTCAGCATTACACAATGTGTTAAAAATCACAAAGCACATGAACTAACTTTGTCTGATGCGATGAATTCTGGACAGTTTATTTCAAATAAATAAATGGAACATGGAGAAAGGAGAAAATATATCTTAAGTTGTTGCCTTGGCGTTATTGTTGGTTTGTCCAGTTATGCAGTTGAAGGGAGGGAGGTGCATATCTCCAATAAGATAAATTTATTTCTGAGTTCTAAGAGAAACAATGAGGAATGTTGAGTTCTTTGGGGGGACATCTTTATTTGCTGCAGGAAAATACCACGTTATAAAAAGTAAATCTCTGCTAAGGATTGAATAAACAACTCCTCTTCCCCAGTAACCCTCCTGCTTCTCCCTATTGGGTGCTGTCATGTTTCTGTATGTCAAAAAAAACAAATGTGAGTTGTTGAAAGTAATCAAAGTTTCAGTTCCGAAATGATCCGGTGACATAATGGTGCAGCAAGATGTTTCGACATTTAACAATGTTTCTAATCATTGAGATTGTTAACAAAAGCTGTTGTATTTTTCATAAGGTTGCTATGCAATCATATAACAGTCATTAATATGTTAATTCTGTCAGATACCAATACACAGCATGATCATGATGGCTTCTTTACAAGCCATTCCCTTCCAGATTTGATGTAATGCTTTTTATTATATTAGCGATATACCATCCACTTGTGCATCTGTTGTGGAGATAGTGACAGAATCTATTGGGAACTGTTATCTTTGGAAAGTATCTTTCCCTGTTCATCTTAGTTTATTTTCATTAGAAAAAAGGAGATTGAGGGCGGACCTGATTGAGGTTTACAAAATCCTGAAGGGTATGGACAGGGTGGATAGAGACAAGCTTTTTCCCAGGGTGAAGGATTCAATAACGAGAGGTCACGCTTTCAAGATGAGAGGTGGAAAGTTAAAGGGGGCTACACACGGTAAGTACTTCACATGAGGGTAGTGGGCGTTTGGAACGCGTTGCCAGCAGAGGTAGTAGAGGCAGGCACGGTAGATTCATTTAGATGCGTCTGGACAAATGCATGAGTAGGTGGGGAGTAGAGGGATACAGATGCTTAGGAATTGACCGACAGGTTTAAACAGTACATTTGGATTGGCTCAGGCTTGGAGGGCCGAAGGGCCTGTTCCTGGGCTGTAAATTTTCATTGTTCTTTGTTCTTTCTTTGCATTTCCAGTTATTTTTGGGCTACTTTGTCATATCCATGGTTTTATGCCTTCATTTTACTTTAGGAAATGCAATGGGGCAGGGAAGAGGTGATGCAGGGCAGACAAAAACTCAGGTAACACAACCAGGAAGAAAAAGACACAAGTCTGGTGAGAATGTCCAAGAGAATGAAGCAACAGATCAACCACAGGAGAAAAAAGGTAGGAGAAGGAAAACACAACCAAATAAAGATGAAGACCAAAGCAAGGTATGGGATTCATAATTTATGCTCTGCATGCTTAACATTAGTATTAAAGTAATGAATGAGCAGCATGTTTGCCTTAACAAGCTGGGACCAGTTTAAAGTCTATTCTCAGGATCTTGGTTTAACTGGACAATCCTACCAATTTTACCAATCCTAATTTCAGGACTGTATTCAATTTCCTACTTAATCAAGGATTTTCTGTAATATTCTTGAAGTGTTCATCATTTCGTTCTGAGTTTGCAACTTGATGGAAAAAAATCAGCTCCTTATGATGAAATTTTATCGAGAATACTTTTTTTTTAATGGCAAAAAATTAATAATTGTGTATTTTGAAATTGGGTTTTTAAAATATCTATTTTCGTACTTTGAAGAAGGAATATCTGCAGAGCTGAAGTAAAAGCTCAATATGTTGGAAATGTATAACAGGCTTGTCAGCATCTCTGAAGAGAAAATGATTTTGATGCTTTGAGTGTGTACCCTCTATCATCAAACAAGTCAGCATTAATATGTACATATGGTTGTCATGTCACCAACTTGAAAGCAGTGAACTATGATGAAGAAGATAAATGCGAGAAATACAATGAAAAGTTGACATGTTAGGTGGAGAGTTTTTTCTGTTTTAAATCTGGTCTGAAGTTCATTTTTATCATCCCTCTATTTGGCTTTTCCTGTTTTTGTCTTTGTAGTCGCTTGAAATTATGATCTCTAATTTGACCATTTCTGAGACATTGACTCTTTCTCTCTTCGCTGCTGCCTGACCAATTGAGTATTTAAGCTTTTTATTTCAGATTTCCAGCATCCATTGTATTGTGCTTTCATATAATTTTTCTTTATGCAATTTTGTATAATTCTGCGCAAAAATAAGTAAATATCTTCTGTGACAGATGGCTACAATTCTGTGTCTCCTAGAACAATACTGAGGTGAATATTCCAGGTGCAAGTTCTGCTAATGCGAAAAGCAAAGAGGAAAAGAAGAACAATCTCGACGGACCTTCCAGGTGTAATTACAAATTGATGGTCGGTGATAGTGGGGAAGCCAAAAACCGACACGGTCTTGATTCTCAGCGGTCCCATGAGCTAAGTGACTGGGAAATGAATGTTAAAGAGAAGGAGGAGGAGGAAGAAGTGGAATTGATGAGCAGACAAAGTGAGCAGAAGAGTGCACAGACATTGGAGACCCCTCACATAAGGGATAAAAGCAGCAGGCCAGCTCCTGATGAAGCAGGAGCAGCAGAAGGCATAAAGACTCTTCAAACTGTAGAGCAGAGCAAGCCTCGGAGAGCCCCCTGCATGTATGGAAGTAATTGTTACAGGTATCAACAATCTGTATATTAACAGATAAATATAATCACATTTTAGAAATGTGTGTATGGCTGTATCTGTTGCATCTTTCAAGTACTAATCCTTGTGTTTTGCTTGAGGAGTGAAACAGATTACATTTGAAGATTTAAAGGAAGTTACCAAGCAAACTTTTCAATGATTAAAAAAAACTTTAGAAAATTCAGTAGCAACTGCTGAAGATGTGAAAGCAGGAATTCAAATAGGAGTTGTCAGCAAAATTTGCAATTGAAGAAGAGAATTTACACACAACATTTATTTTTTTAAAAATCCTTTTGGCTTCACTATGCTGGTAACTTAGAATTGGGAGCACAGTTTGTAATATGATAGACACAAGTTGCACAATTCAAGAGAAAGTGAAGAAGATTGGGAATGAATGCCTCCAGGAATATAAATCTAAGTGAAACCAGAGCAAGCGGATGCCAGATCTCTGAGCCAGTAATGTTAGCACAAGAATCTCAGGCAATTGCTGGATTATATCTTTCAGAACACATGTTAATTAACTGCAGTGGCTCAAGATATGTACATCAAGGCTCTTTGGAGTTAGAAATGATGGTTGAAAAATCAGATTGAGGGATCTCAGTGAAGCAGTGGGCAACCTTGAGAATGGGTAATGTTTGGAATGCAAGTACCAGGCTGATACCAAGTGTAGAGGGACTCTCTTAGGACTGGTTGATAGGTTGGGTATGTGCTTGTTAGAACAGAGGAATGAGAGGTGACCTTCTTGAAACTTTTAAGATTCTTTAGAGGACTTGACAGAGTAGATGCAGAAAGGCTGTTACCTCTTGAGGGTGAGAGAACATCATCCTAGAATAAGGAATCTCACATTTAAGACTGAGTTGAGGAGAAATTTCTTCACTAAGGGTAGTAAATTTATGGAATTCTTTGTGCCAGAGGACTGTGGAGGTTAGGTCACTGTGTATATTCAAGGCTAAGAAGACAGATGGATTTTTGATCTTGTGGAGTGGTGTTGAGGAAAACAGGAATGGAGACAAAGCTTCCATCAAGAGTTGGGACCAAGTGTAAGTGAAGGAAGCGACCAGTCTTCCATATTTCCATGTAGTCTGGGTGGAATAAGTTGGAGCAGTCAATGTTGGCAGAGCAGGGTGCAAATATATATGGTCATCAACTGAGAGTTTACCTTCAGGCTATGTCGATGTTTAGAGCAGATATGAACTTGGAATGAAGATGTACAGGTGTGATAATGTTGGGGGTGGATGACACAGAGATGAGTGCAATCTGGTACAACCAAAACTTCCAACGTTGGCAGAAAAAGTGCAGATAAATATGGTAAAGAGTGAGGGAAACCAATAGGGCAACCAGTAAAGGGGTGAGGTGGAAAGTGTTGTACTCTGAATTGCCTGTTGAAGAGACATGGGTTGACAATAAATGTCATTAGTTCTCACATTCCTAGAATGAATTTAAAGGGAATAAAGACTTTATATAATTCCAAATCATTGGCCCAGGAATGGGATTTTTTTTTGTTTTGTTTACATTTTGAAACAACTATTTAACTTTAAAGCTTCATGCTGTAAATGTTGAGCTGTCTTGGCTGTTTGAATTCTGTAGATGTATGTTGTTGTAGTAATAAGCCTTATGGTGCAGTGGTAGTGTCTCTGCCTCTGAGGCAGAGACCCCAGGTTCAGGTCACGCTCTAAGACTTAATGGCCATGGAAGATATGATGTGGCCAGTCAGGTTGGTCATCACCCTGAAAATTCTTTTAATACAGGTCGCTCTGCTATAAGGCACGTTTGATCAGCACGAATTGGCTATAACGCAATTGAATAATTGGGGACGTTGTTTGGATAATGCGAGCTTTCTACTGAATGGGTTTAGTGATTTTCTATTAGTGATCTTCTACAATGTGATTTTCCATAGCAGTTTTTCACAATGTGATTTTCTGTAGTGCAAGGTTGTAGAGGAACACAACTGTCATGTTATAGCAGAATGGCCTGTACACTTATGTCAAATGAAATAAATGCGAGAGTTTCTGGTCAGCCAGAACAGTGTGTTGCTGCAGTGTGATGGCCTCCTCCTTCTGTAAAGACTCCCTAGAAAGTTTCCTTATCGTTCTGTCGGACTGCCAGGGAAAGATGTGCATTTTATTCCATAATGGCTACTGCTCCAGTCCATCATGTAGATTTTACCTTGATGTCTAAGATATCTAGCTAAGCAAATGTTTTGCAGCTCAGTGTTGATTTATATTATGGCCCAACATTTAATGTGGAAGTGAACCTTCCTGGTCTCAAGGTTCAGATTTGCATATGTCTGACTGACAACGGAGTTCTGTAGTTAAACTTATCAGGAATGCATCTTATATTGACTTCTCCACAAGAGAGCAGTATCTCTCAAAGCATTGGTTCTAACAGTTGTTGTTTAATCAATAACACTTCAATTTTAAAATAAAATTCATGTTCTAGAATTTTTTTCCCTTAAATGTAAGAAGAACAAAATGTAATAAATCAGGATAATTCTGAATAGTAGAAAGCAGATTATGGATTGTGCTCTGGTTGGGAAAAGTATCTTAAAGACTATACTAAATGGCACAGAAAATCAGTTCTAGGCATGGTTTAGAAAGGGTTAAGAAAGTTTTGCCATTAAGTAGTACATGCATTATGAAGGAAAGACTGATCCATAATATTCAATCCAACTTTGAAATTGTGATGACTAACTTAGATGGTAATTTTCTTAAAAAGAAACTGAGCAAAAATGATGAGAGTTAGAGAAAAATAATGAGGCAAAGAAATAATTAGGTTATATGAAAACTGAGAGAAAATTGCAAGAAAAGCACAATGTCTATGGCTTCAGTTCTTTGGGGTTTCTGAAGAGTTGACTGTTTACTTCGCAAATATAAAGTTAAAAATCTCGCAACATCAGGTTATCGTCCAACAGGTTTATTTGGAAGCACTAGCATTCGGAGCGCTGCTTCTTCATCAGGTGGTTGTGGATGTTAAGATCATGCTCACAGAATTTATAGCCAAAGGAGTCCAGTATCAGGGAGATGTGATACAGTAAACAATCTTAGATTAAATCTTTCATCTTTTATAATGGGATATGCTGGTTTCTGTTCTTTGATATGTAAACCCCAGAACTTCTTTTCAATTACAAACAAATTCACCCCATGAGCTTATATGTGTGTGTATGTCGCAGCAACAGATGGTGTGAGTGCACGTGATAGTTGTGTGTGAGCTTGGTTAAGTGTGTGTGTGTGTGTGTGTGCGCGTGCGTGTGATCGGATATGTGTGAGAGGGTGCAAGTGTTGATGTGAGTGTGGGAGGTGCATGTGTGTGCATATGAGAAAGAGAGAGTGTGTATGTGAGAGAGTGCATCGTGCAATGGGGTCACCTGTGATGTGACATGAACTCATGGGTGCCAAACTTGGCTATCAGTCTTTGCATTGTCCCGAAGTCTGCCTTGGAGAATGGTCACCCGAAGGTCCAAGGCCGAATGTCCCGGACCGCTGAAGTGTTCCCCAACTGGGAGGGAACACTCCTGCCTGGTGATTGATATGCAGTGTCCATTCATCCATAGTCGTAGTCTCTGCTTGGTCTCACCAATATACCATGTCTCGGGCCGTCCTTGCCTGCATCATGTGAGAGTCACATGAGTACTCGCCGCGTACATGGTGGGAGGTGTTCCCATGCGTAATGGTGTCACCCGTGTCGATACTCTTAACATTTGCAGTGGCTGCTGTGGCAGGGTTTGTACGGTGGCATTGTCCTGAAGGCTGGGCAGTTTGCAACGAATCATGATCTGTTTAAGGTTTGGTGGTTGTTTAAAGGTGAGAAATGGTGGCATGGGGAAGGTCTTGGCAAGGTATTCATCCTCATTGATGATGTGTTGCAGACTGCGAAGAACATGGCATAGTCATTTGGCTCCCGGGAAGTACAGGACAGCAGTACCTTGTCTGTTGCAGCCTGTGTCTGTCTTCTGAGGAGATCATTACGGTTTCTCGCTGTGCAAATATAGTTATTCTTCGATTTCCTGAGAGTTTGGAATTCTTGCTGAAACGCCAATATGCAGGACAGTTAAGAGTTTTGTTCTGTGTCTGTATATCAGTTTGAATTTACTGCAAACAAACTTTTGAAGCCCCTAAGCTACAGTTAAAAAGACAGAAATATAGATTCCCATTTATGGAGTGTAACTTGATTTTAAAATTAAAGTTATTTTGTGCTCCATTTAATCGGGAAAATTTCTAATGTCTGATTAGAAGAGTTTGGAGAATTCTAGATGGGAAAACCTACATGCTGTAGACAAAGCTTGCTGGACTGTCTCTGGTTTTAATGAATTTGTTGACATCGTTGCTGTTTTATTTGACTGTTCTAACCTACTTCACATAGCGAACAAACCTCAAACATAAAACCAGTTAATGAAATTTTTTTTTACTGATTTGTGTTTTAATGGCTGTGTGATGTATTCTGATTGAATAGTGACTCAGTTATAGATGCATTCTAGTTGGGATTATGAGTTCACCACATCTTTATGCAATTTGGTAATGTTTTCCCTGCTAATGCCACTCCTAAATATGCTGCATTGACCAAGGATTTACCATAGTTAGAACTGTGCATGCTCTTGCTATCCAATTCAAATCACAACATGGAACTATCAACCTAAAATATTTAGCAAATTGATTTTCCATGTTTTGCAAAAGCAGCACATTTCTCTCTCCTTTGCTTGCAGTCTTGTGGAAGACACTTGCTGTGGAGTATATCCTGTATCAAGGTCCTGTGGGTGGAGCCTTTTAATGCAGTTGGGCTGCAACCAACTCACAATCTTGGCTGAGCAGGAGAGGCATACAACTTTGCAACAGAATGTGACCAAGTCCCAGAGTGAGACTTAAACACTGAGCTGGCTTAGAGTTAATTACGATGGTCATTGAGCCAAAGACCTCTCTCTCTGTCACATTTAGAAGCATTCACATTAGTGTAAATATTGCTGATTCTAGCTATATCTATGGCTTTTATTATTGTGTAACATAATAAGTATTTTGACATTTTCACATTATAAAGCTGCCGTCTCCTTGGAGACTGACAGTGTTTAAAAATTGTATTTCTGTTTTGTTACCTGAAAGAATGACCTGACAAGATTCCAAGTTGTAAAGTTTTTACTGTAACAAATTATTGAAGAACTGCTATTGATTAAACACTTTTTTAATTTATAAGTGACTAATTCTTTAACTACAGCTGTTCCCCTGTATATTCATCAGATATCACATTGTCCAAAGAATTATAATCATCTTGGGAAACAGTCCACAGTTGCTACAGTTTCCAATGGGTTTCCGTAATCACACTTCATTGTGTAGTAACTTTAGGTGACTATCTCGAAGTGCTGTCCTTTGTTTTCAGAGAGTTTCTTAAATCACCCCGGCAGTCAGGCCAATTCTGATGATATGTTTCTCTGGACATGCCAGAGCAAACCACCTGGAATCTCTAACTGTTGCAGGATGCACCCCATAGACTAGACTCTGCCGTTCTCCTGCATCTGGCTATGGTGTTCCACATAGCCAGTAGCCATTTCTTTCTGCTGACCATACAGGCCTTTATTTGTCACATAGCTATTTTTGACAACAGGTTACAGGCTGCCTTTGTTTTCTTCTCCATAACAATGAGAAACTCATTTACCTCATTTCAAGTAGCAATGGACTGTTTTGACCTGAACTTCTATTTCACCTTAGAAGTAAAAAGTTTGCAACTGGGGTAAGGTAGGGGAGGGGAAATGAGAAAACTGGTGAAGTCCACCAGTGGGCGGCACGGTGGCACAGTGGTTAGCACTGCTGCCTCACAGCGCCAGAGACCCGGGTTCAATTCCCGCCTCAGGCGACTGACTGTGTGGAGTTTGCACGTTCTCCCCGTGTCTGCGTGGGTTTCCTCCGGGTGCTACGGTTTCCTCCCACAGTCCAAAAATGTGCAGGCCAGGTGAATTGGCCATGCTAAATTGCCTGTAGTGTTAGATAAGGGGTAAATGTAGGGGTATGGGTGGGTTGCGCTTCGGCGGGTCGGTGTGGACTTGTTGGGCCGAAGGGCCTGTTTCCACATTGTAAGTAATCTAATTCTAATTCTAAAAGAATAATTCACAACACAACTATTTACTTTTTTTTCTAAGACTTTAGGAAAACCAGTCTGCTCACTATAAACTGAAGAGACCATCTCCAAGCTTAAATATGTTGCTGCATCTTCCAATTAAAACAATCTCCGCCTCCCTTTAAATTCTAGCAATGGAGCAGCTCATGCTTGCTGTCAGCCACCTGTAGAACAGATCAGTGACCCCCTTCATTTATCTTCATTTTGAAGATGCAGTTTCAGTTATAATGACTTAATAACTACATAATTGTAACACTTTTATTCTTACATGATGTATAAACTCACCTTTTCCTCAGGAAAAATCCATTGCATTTTCAAGAGTTGAGTCATCCTGGCGATCCTGATTACGAGGAGTTAGCAGGTGAGGAGGAAGATGATGACAAACCAGAGTGTCCTTTTGGTACTGCTTGCTATAGGTTAGTAATTTATGCTACAAGAGTTATTTTGCGGGGAGAGAAAAATTGTTGTATATTCGCTTCAATTTAAAGCTATTTTGATTTTAATAGATAAATTTCCTTAGATCGCTTATCGGTTGAAAACCTCAGAATCCCTTAATACCATGAAACTGACAAGTCATGTGGAAAATTCAATCCTATTGAAGTTATGTTTTATTAATTGTTGATTTAACTTAGATTTATAAACTTTTCAGAATAAGGGCAACCCAGTCATCTTTTTGCTACTCTGAATCCTATCTTGTTAAGATACAGGTGAAAATGTTCTGTGCACTCCCACCCATCCTTGAGTTGTGCAATTCACTTTTAAGTGCAGTTAATACTTAACACCACTTTGCGGGTGCCATGCACTTAAGTGATTTGATGGATGGGTTTTATTTTAACAGTGGCCATGTCCCTTTCTCCTAGCCCAGTGATGAAGTTAACAGTTATTGCTGTGAAAAGACTGTGTTCTTTCTGTAGAAATGGCTGTTTGAAGACAATTATTTTATACCTGCATGGTTATTTGCTCCGTAATGTTTACAGAACATAATGAATACACTTGACCACCTTCAAAGGCACCTATCTACCATAACATACAAAGTAAAATTAAAACAAATTCCTAGAAAGTGTTATTGAGGTGCTGTAATTAGTTTCATTCGTGCTGATTGACTTCAGCTTCAAAACTGACACCTTAGCCAGTTCTACACACTTTATCAATGTATTCTGGTATCACACAGCATAGCTGCAAGGAATTGTGAAACTGTCACAGAGAAACATTACTTTTCAGAGATGAATTACATAAAAATATGATGTCAATTATAATTATAGGTCAAGACTCTATGTTCTGTCCAGCCTGTCCCACACAGCTGCAATAGGTTCCACATCTTGGTAAATACAGTTCACATGCTACCCATAAACCTTGTAATCTCCAAGGAGCGATGAAACAAAGGATGAAAATATTAGGCAATTTTGGAAAACAGTCTCTCTCAAATTCTTCCACAATTCACCTAGAGAATCAAACTGGACTAGGTGGCTGTGACTCTGAACTTGAGTTCCCTAAAGTACCTCACTTTTGTAAGAGGTGATGTGTGCCCCATTATGCTCATTGTTTTTTCAATATTTTGTAACCTAGCTTTCCTCTAGGTGGCATCTGCAAAAATAGTATCTTTGTTGATCTCCATGTGAATGGAGAGCTGAATATTAAATCCCTCGATGTAGGCAGTTTGGGTGAGATTGGAACCTATGGGACTTTCACCCAACAGAAATAAAATGCCTTCAGAATAGAATTGGAAATAAAATTGTCAAACATGGTGAATGTTTTAAGGCAAAACTGGAAAAGTGTAGCCAGTGAATATTTTTGATCACTCCACTGTCCTGTTTAAATAATCCTACTACCATTTGTAAAGGCTAATAGAATGAAGCATGTTAGTAGTTTAGGGCATATATTGTGTTTAATTAATAAATTAACGTGTTTCACTTCTTTACAGGAAGAATCCCCAACACAAGAAGGAGTACAAGCACACGCAACCTCCAGGTATTGATTTCAGTATCCATAAAATTTAATTGATATCTTGGTTTTGTCATAAATTTTCTCTAACTGCAGAAGTTTATAATAAATTTGATTCTGCTTTCATCCAAATCCCTATCATTTTTCACACAAACATAAATGGTAATTTTTCAAAGTATTTTAAATGTTTTTAAAGTTTTTCTTTACTTTGAGTTGGACATTTCAAACATCAAGATGCTGGAAATAATGAGTAGATTATATTAACTAGTTAACAAAATAACAAGGATGACTTTTATTTCACGTTTTCCAACTCCAGGTTTAACATTAGGTTTAATTGTACCTTCTGATAATTGATGTGCAATCTTTGTTTGAACTTGTCAGTTCTTCCATGAAAATTTCCATGGAAGGAGCCCTTATGATTCACTGATGACATAAAACAAAACTTTGGGCAAGAAACTTCATAAAGCCAAAATACAAAGGGGATCTGGGAGTCTTAGCCCAGGATTCTCTAAAGGTTGACTTGCAGGTTGAGTCCGTGGTTAAGAAAGCAAATGTAATGTCATTTACCTCAAGAGGGTTGGAATATAAAAGCAGCGATGTGCTTCTGACACTTTATAAAGCTCTAGTTAGGCTCCATTTAGAATACTGTGTCCAATTTTGGGCCCCACACCTCGAAGAACATACTGGCACTGGTGTGTGTCCAACAGAGATTCACATGGATGATCCCTGGAATGGTGGGACTAACATACAATGAATGGCTGAGGATCCTGGGATTGTATTTATTAGAGTTTAGAAGGTTGAGGGGAGATCTAACAGAAACTTACAAAATAATGCGTGGCTTAGAAAGGGTAGACGTTCGGAATTTGTTTCCATTAGGCGGGGAGACTAGGACCCGTGGGCACAGCCTTAGAATTAGAGGGGGTCAATTTAGAATGGAAATGAGGATTTATTTCTTCAGCCAGAGAGTGGCAAGCCTGTGGAATTCATTGCCACGGAGTGCAGTGGAGGCTGGGACGTTAAATGTCTTCAAGGCAGAGATTGATAAATTCTTGATCTTGCAAGGAACAGAACTATATTAGAATGCGGGTAAGTGGCATTGAAATGCCCATCAGCCATGATTGAATGGCAGAGTGGACTTCATGGGCTGAATGGCTTTACTTCCACTCCTATGTCTTATGGGTACTCCTTTATGATACAGCAATTTCAGAAAGTAGTAAATGACTTAGTGCCATGAAAAGCAATCACTTTTTTTTAGTGTAAAGACAAATCTAGGTCAACTTGACCTGAATTTGAAATGTAAATAATGTTATAGCAAATGATTTCTTAACCAGCACCTCTTAGACCAGGAATGTGCCAGTTGACAAATATTCTACTTGCTCAAGAGGACTGCATAGTCAACATAAAAACGCAGACTAAATAATAGAATATGCTTACACCATAAAGCACTTAAATAATACAAGCTTACCTTAAATAAAGCTTACCCACAGTGCCTTCTCACTCTTGCCTTCAACTGACCACTCTACATTGCGGAGGTTGCGATAATACAGTAAACTTCCAGTATTTTAGGTATGTAATTTTTGCTGGTTTATCAACAGTGCCAATTCATAAGGTGCCAGTTATAACAAAGTTTTCTATGCTATCATAAAAGTCCACAATTCCATTTCTCTGTGAACTGTTATTAATTCATGGATGTCTGATACATTACAGCACTTTCATAGTGATCTGTGGATTCCATGGCTTGCACTGTATTTAATTCTGCCCTGGTGGATTCTGCCTACAATGGGCTCTGTGTGATCAGTTCTGTATTGCACTCTTGAGAATACTGTACTTAGCCAAACTGTTCTCACTCTGATTCTGTGGCACCTCTGCCTCCGCCTTATCTGAGTGTGACTTAAGATGTTGAATCTTAGGAGTTCCAGTGAACTCTTTATTTAAATACTGAAACAGAGAATACTGATTACACATCTAAAATATAGTTCTGTTCCTTTTGTCTTTGGATCCCAGAAGCTTGCCTCTGTCTGATATCAGAATTGCATCATCATCTGCATTGTCACATTCGTTCCCATTATACTTTAATTCAGTTCTAGCTTCCATTTTAAGTCAAGATAGATAGAAGTACCTTTCTTTGATTCATTTATTGCATAGAATGGTCGAGCAAAATAGATATAAATCATAGTTTCACTTGCAGTTTATAAGTAAGTGTGTACTTTGTTCTAAGAGAATGGTAAGTAAAGTTACCAGCGCTACAGTATAGACCGATGTGCATCTAAGAGACGCGTAAATATTTATGATTAAGATGTTATAAAGATTAATTTGATGCTGAGCAGTGAATGGAATATCTCTCTGGAGAAGTGGAAGCCTTTTTCTTTTCTTTCAAGCACTCCAGGTCAGGATTCAACAGTCAGGCCCAGCTTATCACAGCCGTATGTAGGGTATTTCTTCCACAAAGTGACTTAACCTCGGGTTCAGAATAGCAGTCTGTACCACGTCAATCACTTCTTTTTTCCCCATTTCTCACTATCCCCTTTACGCACTGTTCACTTTTACACCTTCGGTGAGGGAGATGGCAGATTGCTGCCACTTTAGGGCCAGTGCTGTAATTTGTGCCCGGGGTTAAAGTTGTTGTCTCAAGACTGCTGAAACCCATTTCATATCAGAGGAACCTCGATTATTGAAAGGACACAGGCGGGAGTATTTCGCTCGGTTAATCGAATACCGGATAACATAGTTAGCCATGCATTGGGACCTTGCGATCTTGTTCGGATCATCCAAAGTTCGGTTAATCAAATGCTGGATAATCGTGGTTCCTGTGTAGATGCTCAAGGCCAGCAAAGATTAATGAAAACGAAAAATGCTGGAGATCACAGCGTGCCAAGCAGCGTCTGTGGAGAGAGAGCAAGCTAATGTTTCGAGTCTAGATGACACTTCATCAGAACTGATGTGTGGAGGGGTCAGTGTTTATGTGCAAGTTGTGGGGTGGGGGGGCAGGGAGGCAAAGCTGTGGAGTGCTCGGGGAGAGAGGGTACTGATCGGGCAGATTAAGTGATCGGAATGTGGGAATTGCAGAACAAATGGTGTGTCTAACTGTCAGACTGGAAAGAACAACCAGTTCCACTCCACATTTCTCCCCTTCTTACCCCACATTGCTGCCCCCTCCAGCTTGTGTTCTCTCCATGGACACTGCCTGACCCGCTGTGATCTCCAGCACTTTGTTTTCAGTACCAATTACAGCATCTGCAATAATTTGCTCCTATAGCAGAGAGAAGTGTTTTTCTTCAGTGGAAAGCTCAAACCAAGGCTCTAAAGATGAATTAATAGTAAGCATAACCCATTGTGGTACCAGTTCTTGCATGTGTTTGTAAAAAAAAAAACTGTTGTAGTCAGTTATAAATGAATGTGATTTCTGCGTTAACTAGTGACATCACCTTATCACCTGCAAAAATAGTTATCTACTTCAGACTGGTTGAATTTTGTGCAAGAATTCAGATTGCTGTAATTTGTCATTTATAATCATGTTATTTGGGTTTTCTTATTTGATAACATTATAATTTTAGAAAGTGAATTCAGAAGACCAAAGAGGAAAGGGTCTCAAAAAGGTAAGAGTTTTTTTGTAAAATCACACTTAGATTGTCATTCTTCAACCAGTGCAATCAAAATTTGTCATTTGCCTCATTTGTGGGTCCTCAGTGTAGTGTGGATATCTGATTCCAGATCCACTGCAATGTGGTTGTACTCAATAGGCCTCTGAAATGGCCTATCAAGGGTCTCAGTTAAAGGTGTTGTTACGGTCAGGCAATAAATGCTGGCCTTGTCAGCAATATCCACATCTCATAATGGCATACATTTTAAAAACTGGCTTATGAAGAACTACGTTCAGCTTTAGACACAGTATTAGAATTACGACATTGCTTCAAAGAGTTAAATTATGAGGATAGGTTGCATAAAATAGTTGGTCCATAGTTGAAAGATGATGACAATAATAAAAGGAGTCAAGATTTAGACTTAATGAAGAGAAGCTATTTTATTCGCCTAAGGAAATTCAGAACAAAAGTGTGCAGTCTTGAAAATTGTAGCCAATAACAAATGAAATTTGAGCCCTTTATCACAAAAAAGGGATACTAGAAATGTGGAGATTTTTCACCCTAAAAGGCTGTGGAAACTTTTTTGATTTAAATCGTCATACGACATTAATCAATAGAAATGCCAATACTATCAGTGTTCAGACAAAGGGATTAGAAAAGCCAATAGTTAAGGTATCTTATTCGAATAATAATGGACAAGTCTAGAGATGTTATGCTGAGAGCTTACAATGTTCCAATCAGTTCACATTTGTGTTCAGTTTTTGTTACAGAAAATTGGTGTTCTTGGCTTAGATAGGCAATGGAACAGAACAGTATGTTTGATTGTATGCGGTGATCTTATTGTTATTAAAGAGCCCAATTAACGTATACCCACATTCTTAGCTTGACATTTGATGTGGAAGCTGAAAATGTGTTGCTGGAAAAGTGCAGCAGGTCAGGCAGCGTCCAAGGAGCAGGAGAATCGACGTTTCGGGCATGAGCCCTTCTTCGGGAATTTGATGTGGAAGTAGGACCTCAAAACATTAAATAGAGTTAAAAGTGAAAGCGAAACCAACATTGGATAAAATGACATTCTTTGTTTGGTAGACTGCACAACATTCAATGTGAATTTTGTGTTTACTTAATACTCAGTTTGGTGAAATAATGGCAGAGGTTATATACAAAGAGAAAAATCTTGTATCTGTCAAATGCCCTTATTCATGATTTTTCTAATAGCTCCATAATGTGCTTAAGTTTTTAATAGTTGTCTCAGACATCCTGTGTATTGATGAATATATCTTTTAATTCTGCATAAACATTAAGTTCAATAATTTGACCTCCTAAACTTACCATGGCATCAGACTTCCAACATCTGTAGTTTTTCTTTTGCTTTTGTATTAATATACCTGCCTGTTTTCAAGACCAAAGTCTACAGTATTTTGTTTAACGTAAGGGCATCAAAAGATTCTGATCAAATAGTGGGTAAAGGGAGTTGACGTTCAGAGTGGTTAAAACCTAACTGAATGACAAAACGGGCTCAAAGGGCTGAACGGTTCATTTATGTTTCCCCATTTTGTAAATATTTTTTAATGTCCACTAAGAAAGTAACATATATGCATGCAACTCAAAAAGGATCAGTTGCCAAGCAACTTGTCTTATCTAAATCCTCAATTATTCTAATATCATATCTCCATACACAGCATTGACAATTCATATTGAGAAATAGAAAACAGGCATACATCTGAATCCAACAAACACTTCAAGATTTGAAGCTATGAGCAGAATTATCTAAGAAATATTACAATTCCACTCTGCAAACAGAAGCAAGCTTAAGACCAAGTTGGATTAATGTTGTCAAATAGGAGCTCATCATTCCCCTCTACTGCAATGGTAATAACTCTTGATATGTAGTGAATGCTCTGTTGTGGAACTAATATGTGCCAATAATTGCTAATCTCAAATGTTTTTCTTCTGCCAGATAAAAGAGGTCTGAATGGTGAGAGTGATGATGATGGTGAACCTAACCAGTATGACCTGAATGATAGCTTTATTGACGATGAAGAGGAGGATCTGGAACCAACTGATGAGGATTCTGATTGGGAGCCAAATTCAGATAGTGATGAAGATATTGAAACACTAACAAAAGAAGCTAATAGATTTGTAAGAAATAAAAAATGAAACTTGTTTTTTGTACCTTTCAACTTGGAGCACTGAGAGAATCTGTTTTCTTTCTGATTGCACTAGCACTGACGTTTATTGGCTTGAATTAACTTATGTTCAGAATCACATGATTGCACTCTTGTTACTAATTCATATATAGGTTTGAATCATCTGTCACTTTAAAATTATTAGTTCACTGAGTTCTGGAAATGGAATTTGAGCCTTTTCAGTGTCTGCTTTGATGGATAGTTAGGGGAAGGACATAAAGCTTTCAGAATTTTGCTTGTTGCTAGATAAGCATTAAGGAGTGATATTTCAGTTTATTGCTACCATTGTACTAGTGAAAACAAGGGGATTATTTTTGGACTTTTTAGCTGTCCTAGCAAGCTACATGTGCTAGCACAAGAGTCCTCAGGTTTTGGCAACTGAAGTGCAAAGTCTAATTTTGTCTTTCATTTAAAGAGGACCTCAATGACAGGTAAAGAAAGAGCCAAACCTCAAGCAGTTTTGGAGTTTTACTGTGGAGTTAGTGTCCACATTTGTCAACTGATTCAAGCATGCCCACTGGAATTAAGTTCAACTGCTTAGTAAAATTTGCAAAACACCTCTGGTTTGTACTAGAGAGGCAGTGAAGAATATACATTTTTTGGCCAGAGTGCACATTGTTTTTGAATGCCTAATGCCTCCTTAGGTGTGCATTTTTCCAGCAACCAGTCTGTTTGAGTTCAGATGTAAAGCAATAAAACAAATTTAAAGAAAAAAAATCTATGTGACTGACTTCAAAGTTCTAATTTGATCACAGAAATGCCTACAAATTGCTGTGGTCTCAATGGAATTCCTGGAATCTGAAAGGGATGTCTAGCCTTATCTGGCTGAACTGTTTCAGATTGGAGCGGTGCACTAATGCATTGAGGTGTTTAATGCTAATTTCAACTTCTGATCTTGGCAGCCATCCTTCCTCTATGGTTGGTGTAGGTCTGACTACCTCATTCCTGATGAAGAGCTTATGCCTGATCCTCTTGCTCCTCAGATGCTGCCTGACCTACTGTGCTTTTCCTGCACTACACACTCTCAACTCTGATCTCCAGTCCTCACTTTCTCCTTGACTACCTAACCACCAAGGTGACTCTGAAACTAACCTCTGTGGGTTCTCTGCAGTGTGCACTCAATACAAGGGGCTTTTAGCACTCCTCCTTCCATTTCCCCCAATAACAGAATTCCTGTTGGTCACCAGCTGAATGTGCATTTGTAACAGTGCTGCTACTGAAGAGAAGGCTGATGCTGATGATGGTCCTATAGATTAATAGGGTTTTAAAACTGATGTCAAAATTAGAGTGATGTTGGAAAAGCACAGCAGGTCAGGCAGCATCCGAGGTGCAGGAGAGTTGACGTTTTGGGCAAAAGCCATTCATCAGGTTTTAAAACTGATGGAAAGGTGACGCCATTGTTCGTGTTGAATGGACTTGGATCTGGAAAGTCGCTATAAATGCTGAGTTTTGCATTGCAATGGATAGAAATGTATTAATTTAAAAATGTTTCCAAATTCAACTTTCTTTATGTATCTGGTGAATATCCCAGTAAAATACCACTTTCAGAGTCCCTTCCTGTCCAATTCCCCAGTAAATCTGGCAATTTCTTTCTACGTGGCAAGGCTCTTTAGTTGTCAACAGTGGTATGGCGAGAAAGTCAAAAGTGAAATCTTATCTTGGTGTGACGTGCTCATGACCATTATTTAAAGTGGGCGGCACGGTGGCACAGTGGTTAGCACTGCTGCCTCACGGCGCCAGAGACCCGGGTTCAATTCCCGCCTCAGGCGACTGACTGTGTGGAGTTTGCACGTTCTCCCCGTGTCTGCGTGGGTTTCCTCCGGGTGCTCCGGTTTCCTCCCACAGTCCAAAGATGTGCAGGTCAGGTGAATTGGCCATGCTAAATTGCCCGTAGTGTTAGGTAAGGGGTAAATGTAGAGGTATGGGTGGGTTGCGCTTCGGCGGGGCAGTGTGGACTTGTTGGGCCGAAGGGCCTGTTTCCACACTGTAATGTAATCTAATCTAATCTAAAGGCAGTATCGTTGATTGCAGTTGAATTTCTCTGTAATGTGCACTGCTTCTAGATAAACCAAAAATAGGTTAAAATCATAACATCTTTTTACCTTGTAGGTTGGATATATATTTGAAATAATTATTTTTATCATGTGGGATTTTGTTTAAATGAAGCTGGCTTGGAAAATAATTGGTGTACAGATTTGTCAATACAGTATGCACTTAATTCTTTTGGTAATATGAAAATGATTATTGCTAAAGAAAGACATTTTGCCAAAATGTTTCAATTTGCATTCATCAGGGCAATTTGCAAGCAGTGTCAGACATCATTAACATGTCAACCAATCAGAGTCCACTTACCAACCAGTCTGTATTCTCCTCCTATACAGTATGTGGTGTTCTTCCTGTTGAATTGGTATTCTTGCTAATTATCCTGAATAATGCAGGGCAAAAAAAAACTTCAACAAAACATCATTTTCAGCCATGTACAAATTGTCTTGCTAGTTTGAGTTGCTGTGTTGGCTCACTACATATTTTAAATTTGTTATGTGAGGATGTGGTGGCTCATTGGCACCTACTAAAATATCGACAAACTTGTGATTACTGAGACACAGTAACCACTACAACCATCAGAGATACAATCATTCAAAATAACTTCTGAATTTCTCATCTTGCACTAACTTTTAGAATTAGACTTAAAATGTTTTAGTTTAAATGGCACATTCCACAACAGAGTTATTGCATTTAGCTATTAATGTGTCTTTTAATGCTTCCATTAAAGATTTTAATTAAAAGTCTTGGTCTTTCCCAGAAATGTAAATTTGGAATGAATATTTTTGCCAAGAGCTTCTTCCCAAATATCTCACCTTGCCTTAGGAAGAATTGTGCTCACAGAATATTATTCTCGGCTTGCAGCATTTTCTATTTCGAAACTTCAAATTTTGAAATCTGAAAAATATTCAGCACGTTCATTGAAATAAAATTTGTATTGTGTTTTTTTTGGAGAAAAGGAATTAAAATTATGTCCCCTCGTGATTGACCCTTCAAAAAGGGAGCAACTGCTTTCTATCCACCTTATCCATGCCCCTTGTAATTTTATACCTCTCAAACAAGTGCCTCCTCAGCCTTCTTTGCTCTGAAGAAAGCAATCTGATCTTATCTAGCTTGTCTACATCGTTAAAATGCTTCATTCCAGGCAACATCCAGGTGAATCTCCTTTGCACCCACTCCAGTGCAATCATATCCTATAGCGTGGAGACCAGAGCTGCTCACAGTACCTCAGCTGCAGCCTAACCAAAGTTTTGTACAGCCCCAACATGACCTGCCTGCTCTTGTTATCCCTGTCATGAATGATGGAGTGTCCCATGTGCCGCCTTAACCACCCTATCAATTTTTTTTGTACAGCCTTCAGGGATCTGTGGGCAAACAACTCAAGATTCCTTTTTCCTCTGAGCATCTAGTAACCTACCATTTATAGAATCACAAAGTCCATACAGTGTGGAAAACAGGCCCTTTGCCCCAACAAGTCCACACTGACCCTCCAAAGAGTAACCCACCCAGACCCATTCCTCTCCATTTACCCCTGACTAATGCACCTAAAGTGCACATCCCTGTAGACTCTGGGCAATTTAACATGGCCAATTTACCTAACCTGCACATCTTTGGACTGTGGGAGGAAAGCGGAGCACTCGGAGGAAACCCATACAGACACCGGGAGAGTGTGCAAACTCCACACAGTCGTCTGAGGCTGGAATCGAACCAGGGTCTCTGGCACTGTAAGGCAGCAGGGCCAACCACTGAGCCACCGTGCACCCCTTGTCTTAAATAAAGAGATTAAAACAGGGCACAATCCTCCAAGTATAGTCTTACTAATACCCAGTAGAGCTTTAGAAACACTGATTTAATTCCTCTTGTAATAAACATCAAGATTTCACTAGCCACCTTATTCACCTGCAGTACCTACGTATAAATTTTCTGTGATTCAAAATTGCATCTGTTTTAGTGTTTTGCTCTATTAACATTCAAAATGATATTTGACTAAGAGCACACATGAATATGGTGTTAGATCATAAGGCAAAAGTGGGGACTGCAGATGCTGGAAACCAGAGTCTAGATTAGAGTGGTGCTGGAAAAGCACAGCAGGTCAGGCAGCATCTGAGGAGCAGGAAAATCGACGTTTCGGGCAAAAGCCCTTCATCAGGAATGGATTCCTGATGAAGGGCTTTTGCCCAAAACATCGATTTTCCTGCTCCTCAGATGCTGCCTGACCTGCTGTGCTTTTCCAGCACATTCTAATCTGGACTTGGATCATAAGGAATAGGAGCAAGAGTAGATCATATAAGCCTCTTGAGCCTGTTTTGCCGTTCTCTTAAGATCGTGTCTAATCTACATCTAATGACTGGATTTAAAGGGCAATTCTGGTGACATATAAAAATTGGCAGATAGAATCAAAGGCATTAGAGTTAAATGGAAGACATACAAGAGAAGATTGGTTATGAATAGTGTAATGAATCTGAAGCATTAAATGAATCTTTAGATCTATATTTGTGGCCTACAGAAAATAAATGTTTCTTTTCTAATGGATATAACAGAAGAATTCAAATAAATGTACTTATCTATTTTTCAGATGCTAATGCATTTATATTTGGTATTCATGAACTACATAATTAAGAGGCTGAAGGCCAAATCAGTTTGGCGTAATGGTTGAAATGATAAGTTTAATAATTTTTAGATGCATAAATGATTGAAGTGTCCATTAGGATAGAGACTGATTAGTTGATACATTCACCTATCTTGTTACATGTAGGAATTTCGTTGGGCTGTTTCATTATTCTAAGATCGTAATACTGAACAAGTCGTACCCCAGAATACTCAAAAAGCGCACAGTCTGCAGGCAGTCAATCCATGTAATATTTTATAAATTCCACTATGCAAATAGAACTAGTCTGACTCAAGATTAAGATATAGCCAGACTCTAACCTCACACCTTTAATGCACTCATTGTCTGAGCTGAGATGTCACTTTTTTTAATAAAATAAGTTATCTCAGGAATGTGACTTAAAAGAAGTTCTGAGATTTACATATTAATGAACTGAAACCTGCAACCCATTATTAACAGCAAGCTAGATTTGTTCAATACATAATTTCAGTTGCATGATGCTGTAATCTTTTGCTATAAATTCTGTGTCTTATGATCCTGCTCCACAGCTACATGATGAAGGAGCAGCGCTGCGAAAGCTTGTGCTTCCAAGTAAGCCTGTAGGACAGTAACCTGGTGTTGTGATTTTTAACATTAAATGCTATATCAATGTGATAGAAAGATCTTAACGTGAACTGCAAAACAAAGTTTCAAGCTATTTCCCAACATTATCCTTTTCAAGATGCTTAATTTCAGAGAAATATGCTTGTGTGTCAACTATTTAATGTTTTTACTCAACTGTTTAATTCCTTTCCAATTCTATTGCCATGAACTTTTCACAATTCCGATGGCCAAAACTTTCTCTGTTCTAACTAATTGAAGAATTTTATACAAACTCTCCTAGTTTGGAAGCTAGAATGACTGGTTCCCCTGTTCAGAGAAAACTGTTGTCCCTTCTGAACCGAACTCTCGTTTCTACTGAGCTGCTGGGGGAAAAGAAAGTTCGTTCTTCTGAAAGAAGTGAAAAACCAAACACAGCGTCAAAGCTAATAAAGGAACTCCAATGTAAAAAATGCACCTCAAAAAAGAATTATAATTCTTTTAGCCTTTTAATAGTTGCCTGTGGATTTAATTGTAGCCAAACTGAGAAATACCAAGCTCACTGGAACTGCAAATGGACAATATACAAATTTTGAAGCAAAATAAGATCATTCAGCTCTTTGAGCCCTATTCTATCATGCAGCAAGACCAAAACGGAATTGATTACTCCACCTTCCCACTTACTTTGATAACCTTTCTCCCCCTTATCAAAATCTAGCTACATCTGCCTCAAAATATTCAAGATGTCAGCTTCCAATGGCTTTTGTGTAGGAGAGTTCCAAAGAGGCAATATCCTCTGTGAGAGAATTTCTCCCTCTCTGCCTTAAGTGGGTGACCTCTCATTTTGAAACAGTGACCACCAGTACAGGAGTTCATCAGTTCTAAAATTGTTTCATCTTATGTCAGTGGTTTGTGATGTTTGAATGGACCTCTGGCTCTGTTTCAGGGAGGTTTATCAGTCCACAAAGTCTACCGGTAAATCATACTCAGCAATAATGTGGTGTCTTTATAGATGCAAACAACATTTTCTGATTTCCCACTGCCTGTTGTGCTCCTGAAAAGTCAACCTTTATGACCAGATCATGCATTCGTTGATTTTTCAGGCCATGGTCAGGGACAAAATATTTCAACATATTTTCTCAATGCCATTTCATTGTCATCAAAATGTAACTCCAGTTGTTAATAACATCCTGCAGACTGGACAGGAAGTGTAACTCAATAGGAGTTAATTGCTGTACCGCCCCAGTAATGACAATAAAATTGAACTCCCACACTACAGTTTCATGTCCCCACTAAAGCTGAACTTTTGTTCTGTTGAACATTACTTAGGCTAGATTTAATGGCATGTTTTTGTTTTAGTATTTTCAAGTCTAGATTATTGCAATATTTACACTGGAGGACTTCAGTGAAAAACTGGGTAATATTTCAGCTTGAAACTGATAGTGCTGTGCTTCCAAACTACTGAAAGCAGTCAGATTGCAGAATTTGAACGATTATCTACAAGTTCACCTCTTAACATCTATTAATGGTTCCTAAATGAAAAAGCAAAAAAAAAAATTGGTTGACAGTGCAGAACAAGTTCCTCCCAGGACAGTTTGTTCTGGAGGCACTTAACAATATTTGCTTTTTGATTGTCATCTGACATAATTTCAACTGTTCAGTTATTGGCGCTATGATATTTGTGTTGACAGACGATCAAACAGGAAGAAAATCAACTCAAAATGTGTAAATTGTTCTGGGTTTCCAGTTTGGTTTGGAGCTCACCTCTCACAGTTGAAGCCAGTTTAATGATTTGGATCAGGGCTTTCCAAAGTGAGGGGTGACAACGCCATATGGAGTCACAAGCTAAATTTTGGCATTGTGAGCTTCAAGGCAGCCATAGCCTCTGGAATTCTACGCACCCTCGCACTTACCTTGTTATTGTACAACTTCTCTCACTTATCCCCTTTTTTTAAAAAAAACCTCTGCTACATACACATACATGTCTGACATGGGGGTTGGTTGGTGGTGCAGGCTGATATCAAAAGTGTGGGCTCAATCCCATGAGGTTATCATGAAAGATACTGCTTTTCAAAGTCTCTCTCCCCTCACCTGAGGTGTGCTGATGCTACGGTTAAGCCCACCACCAGTCCTCTCCAACACCGCCCTGCTCCCCAATCCCCCTCGCTTTACTATCTCTTCACTCTTCTCTCCATTTACAAGGCCACAGACTCTGCTGGTAGCTGAATCTTCTACTTCTTACACTGCCTTTCTCTCCGTTTCCCCATCTACCCATTAACAGTTTTTTTAATAGATATTTTTATTGAAAATTTAACATGTTTTTACACTTTTACAAAAGAAAACTTAAAAAAACCCAAGTATAATCATTGATATACAATTAAATCTTAAATAAATAATAGCCAAAATCTATCAAACAGAAAAAAAAGAAACACCAAGAGGAAAACAAAACAAAACTCAACTAACTACTCATCTAACCTACAACTAACCAGAGTGTATGATTAAATCTCTTACATTATTCAAGAGAAAAAAATAAACGATGGATAACACAGAAATTGAGTAGTCAGATACATGCTCGGAATGTGTTAACATCAGATCATAACAAAACCCGTATTCGTGTGGGATTCCTCTCCCAAGGAGCCCCGGACCAGCCAGGTTCACCCTCTCAATTAAATAAAGGCCCTTGTTAGGATAACCAAAATACCTATATTTGTGTAATTCAAGAAGGGCTGCCATATTTTGTGGAATCATTTGTTTTTTTTGTTGCACCATATTTGTAAGGAAGTCAGGGGGAGTATATTCCAAAAGAATTCTGTGCCAATTCGAAAGTCCATGAGGGCCCTCAGCCACCCAGTTTACTAAAATGTATTTCCTTGCACAGAAAGAGAGAATGGAAAATAATCTCTTTCCTGTCATAATTTCAGGTGTTCTTTGTCCAATAAATGTGTCTCCTAAAGGAGAGCTATATCAACCCTTTCTTTTTGAGGTTTGATAATATTCTCCTCCTTTTGATTGGTGAATTACTCCCCGTGACATTCCAGGTGCACCATTTAATCGACTGATTAACCTCGAGAGAAGAAACCCTATCCAAAACATCCCGAGCATATAAAATTCACAAAAATAAAGGGTCTTTAATACACTCAGATCAATATAATAAAAAACTATTTCTAAATAAAAAAATATATTTAAACGGAGATCTTCCTCCTTGTTCCCAGGGGGCATCACTTCCTTTCCAAAAGCCCGTCATAACCTCTCCCAACCAGTGCCCCACCCTTGACCCAGGCACCCCATGATAGGATAAAGAAAATATCAAGCAGTATGAAAAAATAGGATAAGGTAACCACCTTCCCCCCCCCCCCCCCCCCCTACCTACATTAACTAGACCCCCTGGCCTAGTTAAAAAAGGGGGAGAAAATTGCTAAGTAAAGAATAAATAAGTAAACCCCTCTCCCCACCCCCGGAGATAATATTAAACAGTAAGGTAATGAAAGGAAAAAAAGGGGGCTAAACCCGGGTGGGAGGGAGGGCAAAACAACATCAATTAACTCTTTCAATTTATCTAAGAGAGTCCAAAAATTCCTTGGCCTTCTCCAGCGATCCGAAGTTATACACGGACCCTTCATGGCTGAAGCGTAGAGTAGCTGGATAGCGCAAGGAGTACTGAATATTTAAGTCCCTTAAGCACTTCTTTGCTTCGTCAAACGCCTTCCTCTTTCAGACCAAAGCTGGGGAAAAGTCCTGGAATAACATAATCTTGGATCCTTTATAAATCATGGCTTAGGGATCTTTCCCAAGATTTCTGGAAGCTTTCAAGAGCATCTGCCTCCTTGTAGCTCTGCAGCCGGAACAGGACCGGGCGGGGGCGGTGGTTCGAGCTGGGCCCATGCACTACAACCCGGTAGGCCCATTCCACCCTTACCTGGCCTGATCCAGCCTCCAGATTTAACAGCTGTGGAAGCCACTGCTCGAGGAACACTAAGCTGGCCTTCTTCTTCCCGTTCAGGAAGGCCCAGCAAACAAATTTTTTTTTGACGACCTCGATTCTCGAGGTCGTCAGTGTGATTCTCTAAGGTCCAGACCTGTTGTTCAAGAGTCCGGACCCGATCCATGGCGATTCTGCAATGGCCTCGCAGGTTGCGGCCTTTAACTCCGCCCCTCTGACTCAGTGCTCGATTTCCTCGATGTCTCAGTCGTGCTTTTGTTGCGCGGCCAAGAGTGAGTCCCATCGGCTCCGGGACTCTTCAATGAAAGCATCGATCTTCGCATCAAGTTTGGAGATTATTTCCACAAGGCTCGCCACTGTAGGTAAGTCCCCCAGGGTGGCTGCGGACGCCTCTGCTGCAGCTGGGGAGAGTGGGGGAGGGGCTCCTCCCTGCTGAGAACTGCGGGCTCCTTTCCCCCTAGTCATTTTTACAGGAGAGTAGACTGTTTAAATTTAGTACTGAGCAACTAATTACATTAAGTAAAAACTATTTTAAATGATTTGGTAAGTGTGGTAGAGGTGGGTGGCCCACTTTGCCCAAGTCTTGGGAGGAGTACTATAGACTCAGACTTGCTAAGTCGCCGCCATCTTGGATCCCCCATTAACACTGTTGATGCTTTGCATATACTGTCTGACTGGGCATTCACAACTCTCTGGGCTAGAGAATTCCATGTCTTCACAACCATTTGAACAAAGAAAGGTCTCTTCCTAAACAGTTGACTTGAGACCGTGACCCTGTATTGTAGATTCCTCAGCCAGGAGGAAAATGTTTCTTTCAGCGTCTCCCCTTTCAAACTCCTTTAAATATTTTGTTTCATTTGGATTACCTCTACAGAAAATATAGACATCATTAACTCAAATTTATCTTGTGAGATCATCCTCTCATCCCAGGAACTAGTACATTCCCTCTCCAAGGCAAGAATGCATTTTATTAAGGAGACCAAAACAACATGCAACTCTGGGTGTGGCCTCACTAATAGCTTGTATGATTGCTTCAAGCCCTTTGTAGCAAAGTTAACCTACTCTTTGCCTTTCTAATTTCTTGCTCTGCTTCATCTGAATGTAAACGTTTCCTCCTTTTTACACCTGTGATTCCTACCATCTGCAAGGACAAGGGCAGCAGGTACATGGGAACATCACAACCTGCGCCCCTCCAAGCCACTCACCATCCTAACTTGGAAATATGTTGCTGTTCTTTCACTGTCACTGGGTTAAAATCCTGTTACTACTTTCCCTAACAAGATTGTGGTTGTCACTGCACTCCAGGACTGCAATGGTAAAGAAGGCAGCTCACCACCACCTTCTCCAAAGGCACCGAGGAATGGGTAATAAATGCTGGTTCAGTCAGAGATGTCTATGTCTCTCCAGTATTGTATTTAAGGGCTGAAATGTTATGCCTGCACTGGATAAAGTTGAGTTCTTCCATTGTTCTAGAGACCTCAAATAAATTACCCTGAAGTCAATATTGGTAGAATGAAGAAAGCTCCAGCTCTCCATGCGGATCGGGAACAAAAGGATTTCACTATCAATCATGTAGATAGAATCATACAGCATGGAACCAGATCCTTCGGTCTAACCAGCCACTCCGAACATAATCCCAAACTAAACAAGTCCCACCTGCCTGCTCCTGGCTCATATCCCTCTAAACCTTTCCTATTGATGTACTTATCCAAATGTGTTTTGAACGTTCAAATCCACCACTTCAATGATTTGCAGATATTACCCAATGGTGAGAATATCACAACTGGTATTATAGAAAAAAGATAGTTAACAGAGGTCTAACTAGCAATTTGATGCTCTGTAATTTGTCTTGAATTGCTTTCATATTACATCTTAATACCTTTTTAAGCATTTTGCAAATATTTTTGGCATAGGGCATGAACCTTTAAAGCTTTGTAGACTTTAAGATCAGCACTGTTAAATTAAAAATGGTCTGTCCTATTACACAATATTTATACAAATTATGTGATACATGACTGATTAGCTCTCAAAGCCAGACTTTCATACTCTATCATCTAAGGTGCCAGCACTCAGACGAATATTTATATCTGACAGTGCCAGGCACCTGGGTTCAATTGCAGCCTCAGATGATTGCCAGTATAGAGTTTCCACGTTCTCCTTGTATCTGTGTGGGTTTCCTCCAGGTGCTCGTTTCTTCCCACAGTCCAAAGATGTGCAGCTTAGGTGGATTAGCCATACTAACGTGCCTATAATATTTAGGGATGTGCAGGCAGGTGGGTTAGGAGAGAGTGGAGTGGGATTGGGCAGGCGATCTGGATGGGAGGGTCTTTGGAGGATCGATGTGGATTTTATGGGCCAAATGGTCTATTTTCACACGAAGGGATTCTATCCATAAACATCAGTACCATTCCTCCAAAGTGATCTATACACATTATTCTATTGTGCTGATTGCACTGGGTCCAGATTTTGGTTCACATCTTACATAGACAACAAGTACCAGAATGTGATTTTGAAATAATTGCACCAAAGGGAATTTACAATATTGGCAAAAGGCACAAAAGGGAGATGGGGAAATATTTTTTTATGAGAAGTTAGTTGAAAGTGCAAGTTGGTTCAATGGTATTTTCCAAAAGAGAATTAGATGGGTTCTTGAAAAGAACAGAAAAGTTTGCAGGGTTATGGGGAAAGAGCAGAAGTAGGATTAAACAGATAGCTTTCAAGGACCCAGCACAGGCATGATGGGTGAATCACTCCATGATTTGATAGTTTGTAGTTCATATATCAACTTATAATTGTACCTGTTGCTTTAAACTGTAGTAATCCTACACAGTTAATGACGCATTAAACAACATCATGAGCCCTAATTTAATTCTTCATACATCATCCCTTCATTATAATTGAAAAACTCATTAAATCAAAGCCAATTTGATTTATGTGTCTCACATAAAAAAGGAGACTGCATTGTTAGTGGTAGAATTGTTTTCAAAAGTCCAGCTTTCTGTTAGCCATCACTCTTCCAATTCTGTCCTTGGGCTGACAGTGCAGCAGTTTCAGAAAGTCACAGGAAAGACGTGTTAACAATACAAATGAGGAGCTGGCTCCACCATTCAATAAGATCATGGTGGATCTGAATACTTCACATTTCTGCCTGTCCTCCCCCGCCCCCCCCCCCCCCAGCCCCAATAACATTTAGCCCATCACTTATTAAAGACCTATCCACCTGTAGCTTAGAAATATTCAAAGACTTGGGATAGAATCTTGTAGGTGTCTGAGCAACGTAGTCTGTGGTGAGATTTGAGGCAGAATCAGATGAGAATTTGGCTACACTCATCTTCACATTGAACATAGCTCACTCCACCTTCCATGATGTTGACAAGTGGCTTGATGAGATTCTTCTTAGGCAGTGACAAACTGCCAATTAAAGGGGATAGTTACTTGATAAACACCCTGATAACTGCCTGACTCGCCTCATTAACTTTCAGCTCCCTATCTGACCAAACTGGCTGGAGAAAACACGACGTGGAAGCCAGAAGCCAAGCATGGGTGGATTCAGCTTGCTGCTTGCTCTGAAGAATCTTCAGGTTGGACACCGGGCACCAACATCTCACATCTCCATGTCCACTGGCCAAATGCACCCTGTGTCCACACTGGCATCTGACATGTACCAGTCTGTCTGAACCCTCATAGCACATCTCTGATCCAATTACAGGACGCTTCTGCCCTTCAATGCTGCACCTTGGGCTGCCCCTGTAACTCATTGTAATGCTGCAGCAAGGACACTGTGTGCTCAGGGACTGCACTAGGCTGGAACTCCGAGATTTTCACTTGCTATCGTTGTGCTCACTCAATCTGAACTGTCCTGGATGCGCATGGTTTTCCTGCCTTGCATTGCATTGCCTTTTCGAGTATTGCCCTCTCAGCCAGAGATACCAGGACCATACTACTGTCTTACCTTGCCATTCAGCTCTGATGCAAGGGCAGGGAGCTTGTCATTGTCAGTGGCCTTTAGGTCAAGAGGATATAGCCTTCAGTCAAGGAATCCCAGCACAGTTAGTCAAGGCTAACCAGTCCACTACCAGTTCAGGCTTAGACACGGTCAATCAGCTGCTCAGGGTAGTCAGAGTCAGGATAAGGCACTGTACACAGAGCAGCACATCACTAGTCTTGACTATTATGGGCTGTTTTCCTTCTGGAATGAGAGAGATGGATATTAAGAAGGCTGAAAGTGGCTTGTGTCACAAAGCTGCTCCCTTTTTTCTAAAAGCTGTTCCTTTTCTCAAGGATACTGTGTCCTTGATTTTTTTCAAAGGGGTCATAAATGGGCTGACCTCCGATTAGACTAGTTTGGTACAGAAATTAAAGGGTATTGAGAGGCCTTTTTGTTTGTATGTAAACAGATGAGATTTCAGGCCAAAGTTTTAGAAGTGACCTGTATAATGGAAGGGGAGTGGTCAGCTCTCTAGCTGAGCATTTCAGTCCAGAACTAGTTGGGAGCTCAGCAGTGGACTATGTGAACAGGCTCTCTCTCTTTCTGCCCTTCTAAATTCAACCTATAAGCATTGGTTCCATTTTTTAACTGTTTGTTTTAAAGGGTTTTGCTTATTGGGACTGTTGTGTATGTTTGGAACAGCATAATTAAGTCTAGTTTGGATAGACTGAGTTCTGTAGGGGTTCTTTATTTCTGTTCTTTGTGCTTCATTGTGTAATTTTGTGATTAATTTTTTTGTCTGTTTTAAAATCTGATTGTCAACCTTGCTAACTTACTCCAGGTAATTTTCACTGTACACTTACCAAAACAAATTGCATAGTTATGGTCTGGCCTAGTCCATAATAGATTGGGGGCTCTTTGTCGGATTTTAAACAGCATGTGGTAGGTGCTAGCATCTTTATTTTGGGTGTTGGTTGGTTGAGTAGACAAAGCTTGGGATAGTAATGTATCTTTCAGTCACCACAAGTTTTCTGGAAGTGAATGCAGTGACTTTGGAAGTTTTGCAAAATGTGAATAAGACCAAGCTGCAGGAATTAGCAGAGAAGCTGGAATTGGACCTGCCTGCTTCTGTGAGGAAAGGAAAGGTAATTACAGCTGTAGGTCAGCATTTAAACCTGCTGGAGAAACCATCAGAATCTATAGAGATGGCAAGGATTCAATTGCAAATGAAGCAGCTTGAGTTAAAGGTGAGAGATAAGGAAAGGGCAGCAGGAATGAATGTTGGCATTACAATTGAAAGCAGAAGAGAGGGCAACAGATGAGAAGGAAAAAGAGCTTTTGAACTTCAGAAACTGACACTTAAAAAGGAAAATTAGCTTAAAAGACTGGAAATAAAGGTTGAAGGTAACCTTAGTGAGGAAGTAGTGTGAACTCATGTGGAAGAGCACAGAGTTAAAATGGCAAGGTTAGCAGCTGAAGTGGCTGATGATTATGAGCTGATCCATAAAACGTGTTTTGGCTTCCAGAATCAATTTCAGTCCATGAGGGATAGAAACTGGGGCAAAGAGAAATCCTCACGTATAAAGGGAAAGGTACTTCTCAGTGAAGATCATAAGGATAATTACCACAGGGTAAAAAAGAAACCCTTGAGCGGGACAAAGAAGTTAGAAATCTCTGGTGTTTTCATTGTAATAAAGTAGGCCACATGAAATCACACTGTTGGTGGGCTAGGAAAAAGCCAGATGTAGGAAAAACCAGATAAGCCTGGAAGTTTTGTTGAACTAGTAACAACAATCACAAGAGAAGTTACATAATTGTCTCAGAGTTTACAAGATGATCAGATGATCTGCTTAAAAAATATACATGCAAGAGTAAAATTTATTCACATAGGCCAGGAGTAGCAGGTAGAGAGGTTACAATATTAAGGGATGCAGGATCCTCTCAGTCTGAGATGCTGAAGGATGAGGAGATATGCACTCCTGAGGGACTATTACCAGAAAAGTTACTGGTAACAGGAATTCATGGTGAGACAAAAAACAATTATGTAAAGTGAGGCTAGAGAGTCCACAGAACAGTGGAGAATTTGTGGTAGGAGTGCTAGACAAACTCTCAGCTCCAGTAATACAATTTGACCTTGCAAATGATATAGCTGATTCACTGGTAGGCGTGCTGCCTACTCTAGTTGAAAAGCCAGTTGAGACTCAGGCAACTGAAGAAATGAAGGATGCTGATCCAGGGATTTCTCCAGATTGTGTGATCATAAGGTCACAGAAGCGCAAGTTGAATCAGGAGAGATCAAGAGGCACAGTTAAAGAAGCTGACATAGCTTTATCTGAGACTTTTTTTGATTGGGTAAGTCGGACAGATCAGGTAAACATGCAAGTATCTTTAGCTTTGCTATGCTTATTGAGTTATAGCAGAAAGATGAGAACTTAAAACAGTTATATCGAAAGGCATATACAGAAGAGGAGAGTGATTGCATCCCTGTGTTTCATTTCTTAACAAATGATATCTCAATGAAGAAGTGGAGACCATCACATAGTCAAGCAGATGAGAAAGGGGCAGAGATTCATCAAATTGTTTTGCCATTAAGGTATAGAGAGGAGGTGCTGTGAGTGGTGCATGAGCTACCACTTGGAGGTCATTTAGGAGTGAGGAAAACACAGGCTAAAATACAAAGACATTTTTACTGGCCTGGATTACACAAGGATGTAGTTGAATTTTGCCAGATGTGTCATATAATGCAGCTAATCAGAAAACCACAGGCAGTAATAAACCTGCATCTTTAATACCGATTCCAGCATTTGAGGAACCTTGCACAAGAGTCTTGATTGATTGTGGAGGTCCCCTACCTCAAACAAAAAGTGGGAATAAGTATTTATTAGCAATAATAGATGTGTCAACTAGATTTCCAGATGCAATCCCATTATGCAACATCAGTGCAAAAAGGGTTGTATAAGAATTACTTTTTTTTTTACTAGATACAGGCTAGCAATAGAGATACAGTCAGATCAAGGATCAAACTTCACATCCAAACTATTCAAGGATAACTTGGGAATAAAGCAATTCAAATCTACTGAGTACCATCCAGAATTGCAGGGAGCACTGGAGAGATGGCATCAAACACTAAAGACCATGTTGAGGGCTTATGGTCAGGATTATTCAGATGATTGGGATAAGGGAGTTCTGTCTGTGCTTTTTGCAATCAGAGGTGCACCAAATGAATCAACCAGATTGCGTCCATTTGAATTAATATTTGGGTGTGAAGTGAGAGGGCTGTTAAAGTGGATGAAGGAGAAATTGATAAGTCAGAATTCAGGGACTACCCATTTGGATTATGTGTCAACTTTTAGAGAATGATTAAATAAAGATGGAGAGTTGGCTAGACAGCATTTAAAAGTATCACAGCACACAATGAAGCAGGACGTGGATAAGAGTTCAAAAATTCACAATTTTGCAATTGGGGATAAGGTTACTTCCAGTAACAGGTGAGCCTTTAAAACAAGGTTTAGTGGATGGTATCAAATCAAGAGGAAATTGAGGTGAACTACATAATACGAACTCCAGACAGGGAGAAATCTGAGTGTGTCATGTGAATATGCTCAAAAGGTATTTTGATAGGAAAGGAAAGCAAGAGGAGAAGGTGTTAATGCTTACAGCACAGAAGGAAGAACCAAGCTCAGAGGATTCTGAATTGGACATTCCTCAAATCAAATTGGACAATGAGGAAGTTGTCAAAAATTGGGATAAATTATTGAGTTACCTTTCACAAGAAAATCGAAATGATCTGAAAGAATGATTACTATCACATGGAGGGAGATGCAGAAATAAACTGGAAAATACTAACCTAATTGTGCATGATGTAGATATAGTTGATGCTGTTCCGATTAAGCAACATCCTTATAGACATAACCATCAAACGTTGGCACAGTTTCAGAAGGAGAAAGAGCGCATACTCCAAGATGGCATAATTGAAGTGAGTTACAGTGATTGGAGATCATCCATAGTCATGGTGCCAAAGCCAGATGGTACCAAACGGTTATATGTGGACTATTGCAAAGTCAACACCATTACAAAGACTGGTGCAAAACCAAATCCATGGTTGGAGGACTGTGTCAAAAAAACTGGGACAAGCAACTTACATTTCTAAGTTGGACTTGCTCAGAGGCTACAGACAAGTACCTCTGTCAGAGAGAGCAAAGGCGATTTTGACTTTCATAACACCAAATGGACTATATCAAATCAAAGTATGAAAAGCATTTGATATGAAAAGCGCTCCAGCCACATTTCAGAAAAGGAACATTTACAGCATTTATCGGACTTGTTCAATCAACTTTGGAAGGCAGGCTTGGTGATAAACCCGGCTAAAAGTGAATTTGCCAAAGCCCAAGTCACCTTCCTGGACCATGTTATTGAACATGGACAAATGACCCCACGGGATGAGAAAATGAGAGTAATTGGGGAAGTTCCCACACCGTCGACGAAGGAAGCATTACTCCGGTTCCTGGGCCGAACTTTAGCAGTGTGGCTGCTGCACACACCGAATTGTTAAAAAAGGACAAGAAGTTTCAGTGAACAGCAGACTGTCAAAAGGCAATTGACAGCCTAAACACTGTGTTAACCACTGCCCCAGTATTAGCCACACCTGATTACACGAAGCCTTTCAAGGTGGCTATTGTTGCCAGTGATGTGGGTGTCGGTGCAGTGCTCCTGCAGGAGGATAACAAGGGAATAGGAAGTTGAACGTTCATCAACAGAAATATTCGACGGTGGAGAAAGAGACTTGAAGCTTGGTGTTGCATTACAATATTTCAGTGTTTATATTACCATCTGGGACAATCCTATATACTGATCACAACCCATTGACACTTGTGGAAAGATTTAAGGATGGAAATGCCAGACTGTTCAGATGGAACTTGTTGTTGCAACCTTTCATTTGACAATTGTACATGTAGCAGGTCACGAAAGCGTGATTGCCAATGCATTATCAAGACTCGAATGAGATACAGAGGCGTTCAGTAGCGGGTGTGCCATGGCCTGAATTCGCATGTGGTTGTACATGTTTGCATGTGGATAGTCAGTGTTGTGTATATGTGTGTATTAGAGTACTAACCAATTTGTTTTTGAAGAGTTTTAAAAAACAAAGCCATCTTTTGGTATTGATGGTTAATTTTTTAAAGGGGGGGGTGGTGTGTATCACAAAGCTGATCCCTTTTTTCTAAAAGCTGTTGCCTTTCTCAAGGATTCAGCGTCCTTGATTTTTTTCAGAGGGGTCGTAAACAGGCCAGTCCCCGATTAGACTAGTTCGGTGCAGAGATTAAAGGGTATTGAGAGGCCTTTTTGTTTATATGTAAACAGATGAGACTTCAGGTCAAAATGGTCATGTTTTAGAAGTGACCTGTATAATGGAAGGGGAGTGGTCAGCTCTCTCGCTGAGTATTTCAGTCCAGACCTAGTTAGGAGCTCAGCAGTGGATTGTGTGAACAGACTCTCTCTCTGCCCTTCTAACTTCAACCTGTAAGCATCTGTTTCTTTTTTCATCTGTGTTTTAAGGGGCGTTGCTTATTGGGATTGTTGTGTATATTAAGTCTAGTTTGGATAGACTGAGTTTTGTAGGGGTTCTTTGTTCTTTATGTTTCATTGTGTAATTCTGTGAATAAATTTTTATCTGTTTTAAAACCTGGTAGTCAACTTAGCTATCTTACTCTGGGTAATTTTCACTGTATATGTACTGAAACAAATAGCAAAGTTATGTCTGGGGTACCTGCTTAAGAATGTTTTGAGTGGTCTGGCCTAGTCCATAACACTGACATAGCTGTTACTGTTGGTGCAGGTTGAGGAAGTATCCCAAGTGAGTGAGCAGGCAGCACACAGGGTTAGTAGTGTCAGGGGTCGGGATGGGTGACAGCGAGGTGGGAAGGCATGGCAGGTAATAGAGTGAAAGTGCGTGGCGGAGGTGGGTGCAGTCGCAGAAAGAGTGAGGGTGAGGTATCAGAGAGAAGATGGTGGCATTTACCCTGGCAGAGTGGAGACGCTCATTGACCTACTTCCTACTTTACTGGGCACTGTTTCAGAGGCTGCACTGATCTGGTTGGCAACCTCGGACCAATCTGGGGATTGCCTCAGGTAATGGTTTCCACTGCTGGTCCTGGGAGAAGAGAAAGCCCTGGTTCTGTAAAACCCTGTCCAGCAAGACATCCTGGATCATGCCCTCAAAGTCTGGCCTCCCCCTTTCTGCCATGCCCAGGGCAAATGCCAGGAACTGTGCAGGGCAGCTTGGGACTGACAGGGTGTGTCCAAAGATGGTGTGAATGCAAGAGATAGAATTCCTACCATGTGGGGACAGGCCATTTGGCCCAAGTCCACACCAACCCTCCCAAGGATATCGCACCCAGATGCATTCTCTTACACTATTCGTCTACATTTTCCCATGACTAATGCACCTAACCTACACATCCCTGCATGTTACGGGTAACTTAGCATGGCCAATTCACCTAGCCTGCATATCTTTGGACTGTGGAAGGAAACCGGAGGAAATGCATGCAGATATGGGGAGAATGTGCAAACTCCTTACAGACACTCGCCTGAGGCTGGAATCGAACCCAGGTACCAGGCGCTGTGAGGCAGCAGTGCTAATCACTGAGCCAACGTGCCGCCCTTAATGTCAGGGAATTCTGGAATGCCAGCTGAGTTGCGAATTCTTGGACTGGCCTGTGTTAGGATAGGTCTGGAAGAGGAGGTGAGGCACACCAGGGGCTAAGGCAGGTTATTAATGAGCTGAGTTTGGTAAAATGCAGCAAGGAAACTCGTTGGGCCATGTGGTGGAAATTCCTTCAAAAAATCTGGACATAATAACAGTGTCCCCTAATTGGAGGTTCTCCCACAGGAGCAGACATTCTCTGCACAAGCCTCCTGCCAAGACCCCTCGGGATCTTTTGAGTCTCAATCAACTCATCCTTTACTCTTTTAACCCCAAGCCCAGCTTGTCCAAGCTTTCCTCATCCGACCACCACCCCACCCCAGGTAATTGCCCAGTGAATGTTCCCTGAGTTACTTCCAATACATTTACAGCCATCCTTAAATAAGGAAACCAATCTGGAGTGTACTGTATTCCAGATATGATTTTGTCAATTCCCTGTTTACCTGAAAGATCAACCCTTTGTGCATTCAGTCACCTTTACAATGAATAATAACCCTCTATTAGTTATCCTAATTGCTGACTGTATCTGCATACTAACCTTTCGTGATTCATGTGCTAGGTCAGCTAGAACCATTCATTCCATTGTCTCTGATTACCTGCAATCACAGAATCCCAATGGCATAATTTAACAAATATTTAGAGGATGACAATTTCAAATAACACCAGCTTGAGATTTACCAAGAGACTGCCTTTGTTTCTTGTATGGCAAGAGCTACCTGGAATCAATTGGAATAAAATGTAATTCCTATTTCAGTCCCAAAAATTAAATATATAATGCTTGGATTTTAGTGAAACTTGCAATTTCAAAGCAGATTTGGAATGCTGTGAATGAGGACAGAGTGGTAATGGCCCACGACTAATTTCAGTATTTAACGTGGCAGGTTTAGCTTTGGGTTTATAATGAATGAAGCTAGAGGCATGCACTGTTGTTTTAGTCCTGCCAATCCATGGATCACAGCACAACATAAAATTTATTCTTCCAGCTACCAACCGGCTAATTAAATATCTATATCAGGATTTAACAATAAAAAGACCTATCAAGCATGTTTTTAATAAATTGTTTATTTATTGTTAATGCTAAGCTTATTGAATAAAGATGCAATAATTGGTTAACATACAGTCAAGTAACAAAGAACAAGACAAAGAACAATACAGCACAGGAACAGGCCCTTCGGCCCTCCAAGCCTGCACTGATACATTTTACCCTTCCACACTAAAACTGCCTTTACTTACAGGATCCGTATCCCTCTATTCCCTTCCTATTCATGTATGTGTCCAAGTGTTTCTTGAATGCTGCTATTGTATCTGCTTTCACCACTACCTCTGGCAGCGAGTTCCAGGCACTCACCACCCTTTGCGTGAAAACCTTGCCTCGCACATCTCTTTTAAACTTGCCCCACACCTTGAACTGGTGTCCCCTAGTAATTGACCCCTCCACCCTGGGAAAAAGCTTCACACTTCCCACTCTCTCCATGGCATTCACAATTTGATTAACTTCTATCAGGTCACCCCTCAATCTCCTGCGTTCCAGTGAAAACAAACTCAGTCTATCCAATGTTTCTTCATCGCTAAAATCCCCCATACCACGCACCATCCTGGTCATCCTTTTCTGTACCATCTCCACAGCAACCACATCCTTCTGGTAGTGCGATGACCCAAGTTATATGTGGCCTAACATAAAGTTCTATAAAGCTGCAGCATAACCTGTCTATCCTTATATTCAGTGTCCCCTCCAATGAAGGTAAGCATGCCATAGGCCTTTTTTACTACATTATCTACAGCACTGTCACCTTCAGTGATCTGTGGACCTGCACGCCCAGATCCCTCTGAGTATCAATACTCCTAAGGGTTCTGACATTCACAGTATAATTTCCACCTGTACTTGACCTCCCAAAATGCATCAATGTTTAGCCCTCTAGGTATTCCCTCAGACACACAAACAAACAAATACATTCCTCAGGAAAAGAAGGGGGAGAGAGCAGACTGCTGTGCAGAGATTAGCTTTCTGAAAAAAATTCACCAATGGCTTATTCTTAAAAGCAAAAGAGTAAAGTGTAGAATGTTCTACAGTCTGCTGTTATGATGTTCTAGCACACAGTCTTTCAGCATGGCCCAACTAGTCCATGTTGACCATGTTCCCAAATCAAGTTAGTCCCACTTGTCTGTGTTTGGCTTTCATCCATTCAAGGAGAAAGTGAGGACTGCAGATGCTGGAGATCAGAGCTGAAAATGTGTTGCAGGAAAAGCGCAGCAGGTCAGGCAGCATCCAAGGAGCAGGAGAATCGATGTTTCGGGCATGAGCCCTTCAATGAGCAACATATTTTCAGCTTCATCCATTCAAGCCTTGCCTATTCATAAATTTATCCAAATGTCTTGTAAACATTGTAACTGTACCTGCATCCACTCCTTCCTCTAGCAGTTCTTTCTACACACGAGCCACCTCTGTGTAAAAAGTTGCCCCTCATCCTTTTTAAATCTTTCCCCTCTCACCTTAAAATGTGCCTTCTAGTTTTGAACTCCCCCACCTTAAGGAAAAGACCCTTGCTTGTCCATGCCCCTCATGATTTTAAAACCTCAAAACGGTCACCCTTCAACCTCCTACACTCCAGTGAAAATGTCCCAGCCTATCTTTATAACTCAAACCTTCCATTCCTGGCAACATTATATTACAGATACAGATTGGAAATTACACCTTTGAGGATTCCTCTCAATTACTCTTTCAGAAGAACAAATAGGTTTCTCTTTGAACTCAACAAGAGGCTTTTTTTCTGAAATGGGAGAGATCAGCTGGGCAGCTCTTTCTGTTAGGCTTCTCATTGCCCAACCAAAGGCCAGTGGAAAAACCAGAATCTCCCCAAATCAACCACTATTCAAAACAGCTCCAGTAGAAATCTACAGCAAAGCAAATAGTGTTCTCCAGCTGTGTGATCTCTAAGGAGCCTTGTTAAAAAAGACTCCAGTGTCACAGTGACCTTTCAAAAAAAACCAACACCGGCACCATCTTTGGAGAGACAAAGTTAGCAGTTTAAGCCCCAGTATGACTTTTTCAGAACTCTGGAATGGCACTTGGACACAGAACCTTATGATTTACAGGCACGTGTGCTCCCAATTGAGCCACAGCATAAGGATAGATAGCAGCACAGTTTAACATCCTTTCTGACAGTGCTGTGCTCCCTACTGGAGTGGCAGCCTGATTATTAAATATATTTTTTATACTGCTTGAGAATTGCATACTGACTGGTTGGCAACTTGACTCTGATTGGTGGAAGTGTTTCCATGGAGAATGCATCAGTGGATGATGAAGGACAGTTTGTTTTAATTTGTTTTAATTTATACCTGGCAGGTTGAATCTGGTTAAGGCATTGCCCTGAGAAGTGAACGACTGCCAACTAGTTGTTGAGTTGAGGCAGGCACATGGCATGTACATGTTCTTACTGCCTGCAAAGAACATCAAATCCATTCATCTATTTTGCCGTACGGAGCAAACCCGAGATGTTTCAGGATTTTCGCAGAAGGAGAAGGGTGCTAACAAACTCAAAGGGATGACAGACATGAGCATATAGAGGTATGTTTCACCTTCGGTTCTCTGATATGGAGGAAATTAACGTATAACAACTTCACTATTGTTTCTTTTAATATTGTACCATGTTTCATGAAACTTCCTTGGTCAGGGGTCTTGGTTCACATTCATATTGAAAGGGTGGGCAAAAACATTTCGACTTCATTCTATCTCATTCTTGAAAACTGCATTCAATGACTGTCTTCTTACCTTCCAGTTTAATGTATCCCATGTCAACTTGAGTTAATTTCAGACCAATTAAACCAGCAAAAGGTCTCGTCAGGCAACGGGAGAAGTCTATAAATAAGGGCACTTGTGGTGCAGTGGCAATGTCCCACCTCGGGGACAGGAGACCTGTTTTTATGTCCCACCTGCTCCAGAGGCGTGGTGTAACGTCACCGGCAGGTTGTTTAGAAAATTATCTACAAGTCTGTAAATTGACAACTACAAGTGACTGACATAGAACAGAGGCATAAAACTCTCCCAGCCTTTAGTCAAACTCTTGTCAGATACACAACAGTGAACATGGGCTGGTTTCCACTGCAAGGGTTTGCAAAACCTTTTGAAATTCTTTAGATGTGCTCTTTGTTAAAAGTATGAGTGAGAATCCAAGATGGCGGCATCCTGTTCGGATTACGTTTGCTGTGCTCCGTGCCACAACACTGACCCAACAGTGCGAGAACCCATGAATAAAAACACAGTAAAGGAGCTAGAAACCTGAAAAATAGCAACTTCCCTTTGTTCTTGCAGCTGGAGAATACCGAAGGAATGAGGAAGCTCGCCCAGGTGAGGGGCCACAGCCAAACTCACTGAAGCAGCAGGCTTGCTTACTCACCAGACCCTGGCTGAGGAACTGGCCAAATCTTGCGAGGTTTGTACCTGAGGAAGTAGATCAAGTAAAAAAATCAGAGAGGAGCTGGTTCCTGTATCTGCTATGCTGCAAGACCTGGGAAAAAGGAACGATGAGCTCGTACACTGGGCTGCAGGGGTACAGACAGAGATTGACTCCTCCAAGAGGCGGATTGAAGACCTGGAAACACAGGTCTGTTGGATCTGGTAGACCATCTCGAAAACAGGGGCAAAAGAAAGAGCCTGTGCATTGTTGGCATACCGGAGGGGACAGAAGGTGAGCAACACATTGAGAAGTGCTTCCTGGAATTCTTTATTTTGGAGGCTGAGAAGGGAACGATAAGAACTGAGAGAGCTCACTAGACCGTGGCACGAAAGCCAGGTATGGATCAGCACACCCGCCCTGTCGTGGTAAGGTTCCATCATTATAAAGACAAGCAGTGGGTCATGGAAGCCTCTAGAGCCCAGGAGAAGGATCCAAAGGCAATGGCATGTGGTGGTTCCAGGGTCATGTTTTTTCAACACTTCTTGGCAGCGGAGATCCGGAAAAGGAAGTCCAACAATGGCATCAAGAAGAGATTGAGGAAGCTTGGGATCAAGTGTTCTTTAAGATATCCAGCAGTGCTTCGGATCAATCGTAATGGATCCGTACATTTGTTCAACTCACCAGAGAATGGAAAGAATTTTGTGGACGCGTTGACTTAAGTTGAATAGGCACGGAGGACAGAGCTGTTCAGGTTTGTTCTTCTTTAAAAAGGATGTGGTGGCATCTCCTTTCTGGTAATAAGTTGCGTTAAATGATGTCTGGGATGGATAGAGTATTTATCTTTAATCTCTAAGTTATGTTAAGGAATGGGTGACATATTTATTTTTTAATTTACTTGTCTATTGTACTAATCTTGCTCTTGGTGTTTTTTTCCCACCGGTTTGCCGGTGTATGTGGCGCGACACTAGCTGGTAGGAGTTGAGAGGGCAGTTGGGATGGTTTGCAGGGTTGTAGGATGTGTAGGTACCCCCTTTGAATGGGGGAGGGGGTAAATTCCTCCAATCAGTGCCTTCAGCGAACTTTTGTTTTACCGTTTTTGCTGTGCATAGTTTTTTAAGTTTTGTAGATATGTTGGCTGTAGTTATTTTAGTCAATGTAGTTTTTGGGTTTTGTGGATTTTTTTGCATTAAAGCTTAGCGAATTGTAGTTTGGGTTCTTCCTCTCTGGAGTCTAAATAGTGCTATAGAGGATAATGCTATGGATGTGTTTAAGTGGTGTACCTGGAATATTAAGGGGAGTCATTTGCCAGTCAAGAGGAAGAAGGTACTTTCCAGCCTTAAAAAGGAGAGGGTGGATGTTGCCTTATTACAAGAAACACAGTTGGATGACGCAGAGCAGTTGAAGCTGCAACAGAATGGGTATGACCAGGTTTATTTTTCATCTTTCAATATGAGGAATAGAAGGGTGGCCATTTTAGTTAGAAAGAATCTCCCATTTAAGTTATTAGAGTGCATTAAAGACACACATGGGAGATTTGTAATCCCTAAAGCTTTGATAGATGGGGAAGCATACAGGACCGTAAATGTTTACTGTCCCCCGGCCCACCCCCTTAAGTTCTTGACAGAAGCACTTTCTAGACTTGTTAACCTTGCTTCTAAGCATATTATTGAAGGAGGGGATTTCAGTTGTCTAATAGACCCTACAACGGACAGATTGCCCAAAGGCCCTCCGATATCTTCTTTGCAATCTAAACAATTAGGAGATATGTGTGCTGAATTGGGATTTGTAGATGTTTGCACCTTCACCCTACTGGCAGGAACTTGCGTTCTTTTTGAACCCACATACCATACCAGGATTGATTTTTTTCTGACCTCTGCAGCACATCTGGGCTCAGTGATGTCATGTACAATTGGCAATATTACTATTTCCGATCACACCCCAGTATGTTTAATGGTTAAGAATAAGGATACTTTGGTAGGCTCACCCTTCATCTTCAAGGAAGCAAGTTTATTGAATTCTTTTCTGCTGAGTTCAGGGCTTTTTTAGATATTAATTCAGGCTCGGCCAGTAGCCGATCCAACCTTTGGGAAACAGCTAAAGCCTATGCTCGGGGGTTTGTTATTTCCCATTCAGCCAGTAAGAAGCGTTAGCTGGGTGAGCAGCAATGCTTGCTCGAGCCACATCTGAAAGTAGCTGAAAAGGCACATTTTGACAGGCCCTCACTGGCTAAACTGCAGAGGATCACAGCGCTTCGGTCTTTGCTGAACTGCATGCGCTCAGAGAGCCAAAAGGGAGCTTACATTTGCAAACCAAAAGCTGTTTGAGCATGGGGATAAGCCGGGCAAGTACCTAGCATTCCTTGCCAGGAAAAGGAGTTCCCCCAAAGCCATTACCTTGATCACAGGGTACACTGGAAACTTAACCTGCGATTCTAAAAGGATTAGTGCAGCATTTTGGAAATTTTACTCTGAACTATACCGATCTGAAAGCTGTGAGGGTGGGTGGGTTGGGATGGAGTCTTTTTTTAAAGAATTTGGACCTGCCGGGAGTGACCCTTGAACAGGAGTTTCTCCTCAATGCCCCGTTGTCAGAGCAAGAGTTGCAGGAGGCTGTGAGGCAGCTCCAGAATGGAAAGGCACCGGGTCCTGAAGGGCTCCCCAGTGCGTTCTAGAAGGAATTTATCAATATATTGTCAGAGCCGATGCTCAGTATGTTTAATGACTGACATAGTTGTGGCCTCCTCCCTCCATCTCTAAGAGAGGCGAACATTAAGGCTAGAAACTGTACTGCCCTCTATCATTAAGGAGGACCAGACAGGGTTCATAAAAGGTTGCAGATCGTCAGATAATGTCAGGAGGTTACTTAACACGATCTAAGTATGTCAACAGTGATCGGTACAGGGATTGGTAATCTCCTTAAACGTGGAAAAGGCATTTAACAGGGTCGAGTGGCCATATCTTTTTTATACTTTAAAGCGGTTTGCCCTGGGAGAGACCTTCATCAGGTTGGTGGAGGTTTTGTATAGTAACCCTCTTGCTGCGGTACTCACCAGTGGTGTGTGGTTAAGCAATTTCAATGTTTGTAGGGGCAGTCGACAGGGCTGTCCCTTATCAGCATTGCTATTCACATTGGTGATCGAACTGCTGGCAGAGGCAATATGCAGGGATCCCAATATAACAGCTCCAGAAATGGGGACAAAGTCACATAAGACCACAATGTATACAGATGACTTTCATGTCTTCTTATCAAACCCAACAGTCTCAGTGTCACACCTGATACAATACATTAATCCATTTGGAGGCTTCTTGAGTTATAAGATCAACTGTATGAAATCAGAGGCCATGCCCATGGGTGGTCTCCCGAGAGTGCCTGATCCTGAGGGCGGATCTCGGTTCCCCTTTCGATGGACGCAGGAGGGCTTTCTCTACTTTGGTCTATTTATTGCCCCTGTTTTCAATCAGCTGTCTAAAACCAATTTTGTCCATTTATTCGACAGGACCTTCATAGATGGGAGGCGCATTCGATCTCTTGGGTAGGTCGGATAGCCCTTGTTTAAATGAACATTCTGCCCCACCTGTTGTGTCCCATATGAATGCTACCTCTGCTTTTTGCTAAGCAAATATTTAGAAGACTGAATGGCTGGTTCAGTTCTTTCATTTGGTATCGCAAGCGGCCCCTAATTAAACTGACTAAATTGCAGTTCCCTTACAGACTGGGAGGAGTGGGCCTCCCAGATATCAACAACTATCAGTTAAGCTCATTGCTATCTTATGTGAATGACTGGGCCCGGGGGAACCCTAACTCACTATTGTTGTTAAAAATCACACAACACCAGGTTATTGTCCAACAGGTTTAATTGGAAGCACACTAGTTTTCGGAGCGACGCTCCTTCATCAGGTGATAGTGGAGGGCTCTGTTATCTCACTTTTTAGATTAGAATCAATCTAAACATCAGGTCATAGACAGAGAACACAGGGGGCTAACACCTTCAACATATTGTCTAGCTATCACCATTGTTAACAGCTAACCTGAGAATGCAACTTTTAAAAAAAAGGTTTTGTGATTTACACATGAAAGAAGTGAAACTATCACTGTATTCTAATAGATGAAAGGCTTAACAGACAATCAATTTTTCAATGTATTATTTCAGTTACATCACACTGCAAATTTTTGCTATAAATTCTGTGTTACGATCGAGCCCTCCACAATCACCTGATGAAGGAGCGTTGCTCCGAAAGCTTTTTTTTAGCTTAGATTAGATTAGATTACTTACAGTGTGGAAACAGGCCCTACGGCCCAACAAGTCCACACCGACCCGCCGAAGCGCAACCCACCCATACCCCTATATTTTCCCCTTCACCTAACACTACGGACAATTTAGCATGGCCAATTCACCTAGGTAAAAACAATGACTGCAGATGCTGGAAACCAGATTCTGGATCAGTGGTGCTGGAAGAGCACAGCAATTCAGGCAGCATCCGAGGACAGGCAAAATCGACGTTTCGGGCAAAAGCCCTTCATCAGGAACCTGACCTGCACATCTTTGGACTGTGGGAGGAAACCGGAGCACCCGGAGGAAACCCACGCGGACACGGGGAGAATGTGCAAACTCCACACAGTCAGTCACCTGAGGCGGGAATTGAACCCAGGTCTCAGGCGCTGTGAGGCAGCAGTGCTAACCACTGTGCCACTGTGCTTCCAATTAAACCTGTTGGACTATAACCTGGTGTGGTGTGATTTTTTAACTTTGTACACCCCAGTCCAACACCGGCATCTCCAAATCATGATCACTATTATTGGACATCGGAGCATCTCAGGCAAGATGCCCCCTCATTAGCCTGCTGTTCTTAGACAAAATGGGAACAGTGCCATAGCCCAGTAGTCATCAATACTGTCAAGGCGTGGAGGGAAATGCGTCAGGGTGGGGGCAATATTGCCAAAACATCATTTTTGACACCCATAGTAGTTATGCCGGGTTTTCAGCAAATGATTGTGGATTCTGGGTTTAAACTGTGGGCAGCTAGGAGTGTGCTTTGCCTGGGTGATTTATTTGAAGGGGCCATATTAATGTCCTTTGACCAGTTGGTTAGGAAATATGAATTGCCCAGTAGTGACCTATTTTGGTTTTTTTTCAAATTAGAAATTTCATACGAAAAGAGACCACACTTCTAACTGATCCTTATAGGTCCGCCATGGAAAAGAGGGTGTTGAGTGCTGAGGGTACATTATCTATTAGCAACGCTTATCATCGACTGGGAGAGGATCCCTTGGATGAGGCTGAACAGCTTTGTAAGGTATGGGAGAGGGAGCTGGATATTGTAATCTCTTCTGAAATATGTGATGATGTCTGGGATAATGCAAGAAGGATCTCTATTTGCAACAGGACCCATGCCTTGTAATTGAAGATTCTCCACAGGGTCCATCTGGCCCCAGACCTCCTCGCTAAATTTAAAGCGAGACCATCTCCAATGTGCCCTAAATGTAAAGCGAGCGTGGGCACGCTTACTCATTGTCTTTGGTCCTGCCACAGACTGTGGGCATAGTGGAGCGCTGGGGTAGGCGAAATAGAGAAGACCTTGAGGACGGAGGTGAAGATGAACCCGATGTCTCTCTTTCTTGGCTTTGTTAATTCACTTTCATTAGATGCACACAAAAAAGCCTTTTCAGTATCCTCACTTTTTGTGCAAGAAATCACATTCTATTAAGGTGGTTGTTGGAAAATCCCCTGGGGCTGGTGGGCTGGCGTAAGCTAGTCATGGAGCACATCCCCTTGGACTTTCTTACGAATATGGTGCACCATAAAACTGAGAATTTCTATAAGACATGGCAGCCCTTTCTGGACTATCTGGGTATAGATTTGTCCGCCATACTAATAAGAGCCTTTTGTATAGCCATGACAATTCTATGTAATGATTCTGGTATCCAGAGGGGAAGAACTATGAACATATGAATATGTATAAACTTATGCACTCGTTGTTCAAGGGCTTTGTTTCATTGAGCTGTGTTATTGTTGTTGTTATTATTACTATTAAGATTTCTTTTTTTTAGCTGAGTTATTAGTATTTATTTATCTATGTAATTAGTGGGTTTGTTTTTTAACATTGGTTTGAATTGTTTGGTTTTGTATTTGTTGTAATATTCAAAAAAATTCCCCTTTTTTTCAATAAAAATGTATTTTTAAAAAAATACATATGAGTGAGAGAGTAACAATAAATCAGAAAGCAAGGAGGCAAGCCAGCACGGTGTCAGCACCAACAGTAGAGTGATAAAGCTGGAGGAGACGTGGAGAAGCCATTGTCTGAGTTAATCTCTGCCTTGCTGAATTTGATGGTGGCGACAGTCTGTCAAATTTATTATGTAAAGATAAAAATAAGTCAGACACATAATTGGAGACATAATTGATTGGGATTTTTTTTTGGCATATCAAAAGTGCACAATCCTGCTGAAAATGTTTACCAAAGTCGTCAGTGTATATGCTCAAGAGTGACATTAGTGTTACATTGCTAAGTTCTTACATCCAAGATCATTAGAAACTTCATTATAAGTCAATGTTCCACCAGTGGTGGCAACACACATGAAAGTCAAAGCACAGTACTGACTTTAGGGTAATGCAAGGTTCAGTGATGGGGAGTATTGGGAGCAAAAGATGCTAATGATTCAGTCCCTATTTCAAGTCGTAAGTTTGCTTTATGTGTTTGCATTATAAGCTCCACATTTGTAATACTTCTGTTTGACGGTTCGTCATTCTGCATGTATATCTTCAACACCCTGGATAGGTAATTTTGAACATGTCAGTATCACAGTACATCATCAAGGCTATTTGAAACTCTCATTATTTCTTCCTTGTTTGGTAAATGCAGAACGTCGTGACTTGGGAATACAGAGCTGCATGCCCAACGTTATGACTTTTGCTCTTTTCTGCTAAGTCCCTGCACTCCCATTTACATCAGTTGCCTTGAAATAAAACTGGGCAGCAATTTTCAAATTGCAATTTTCGCAGTCCCAAATAGTTGTGTCTCTATAACTGGTCATCATTAATTAGTGCATTCTCCATGACAACACCTCTACCAATCTGAATTCACTTGCCAATCAAAGAACACTCTCCTCTCTTACTGTATAAATATTACTTTTTCTTTACTTTGATATTGCTTGTGAATTGTTCTGATGACTGCAAGATGTAAAGTTTCAATGAATTGTATCTTTTTTCAGCAATACTCTGAGTTCTGGAGATTATCAAACAACTGTCTACAATACTTTTAACACCAGCTGACCTTTAAATCTGGCCAAAGGTCATTGGACTAGCAACATTAGCTCTGTTTCTCTCTCCACAGATTCTGCCTGACTTGCTGGGTTTCTTCAGCAATTCCTGGTTTTATCTCAGCTCTCCAGTGTCCACAGTATTTCATGTTGGGAACGTGAAAAGTGAGTTCTAAATTGAATGACTGGAAATGACTATGATGAATTGAATGTAATTACCTCATGGATTACACATGAAAAATAGCATTTCTTGTGAGTTAAACGTGACATTTTATTAACTAGAAATGATAATATTAATGCTAACTCTAAAGGCACAAAAAATAAATTAGAATCTGTTGAGCAATCTACATTGGTAGGAAGTGACCTAAAGAATGTACCTAAAACCTCTTAAATATTATTTGTCTTTTCCCCTTAGGTATTCCTTCAAATCAAAATTAATTTTGGTTTGAATAAATTTCGTCAGTGTTATTAGCCAATGTAATTTAAGGTAAAATATTAGAATACACAATTCTTTGCTAATGGAAAACACAAGATAAATTCTATAAGACCCCAAACTCTCATGCATTAAGGGAACACAGACATAAACAATGGCTGATTTTTCACCTTATTCACTACCTTAAACCTTCACTCCTTTCACCACTGACGCTCAGCAACAATAGCATGCTCTATCCACATGATGCATCAAAGCTCCTCCAACAGCATCTTCCAAGCCCAAAAATGTTAACACCTAGAAGGACAAGGGCAGCAGTTACATGGGAACATCATCGCCTGCAAGTTTCCCCCTTAGTCACTCATCATTCTGAAATATATCGCCATTCCTTCAGTGTCACTGGGTTGAGATCCTCTAACTCCCTTTCTAACAGCGTTGTGGATACTACAAATTGAAATCGTTGTGCTTCAGACAGAACTAAATGATATCGAAGCCCACAGGCCTGATTGAAGCTCAGCCATCCTGTCCCATGGTGCCAGTTCCAAAGTTTAATCAGAGTGGGAGGCTCCAAGATGTCCCATGATGTGGGCCCTGCTCACAAATCAGTGCAAAATGAAAGGCTGTAGCATTTGCAACCATCGTCAATCAGATGTGTCAAGTAGATGTTTGCATAGGTTTCCAGGCTGATTCCGGGGATGGTGGGACTGACATATGAGGAGAGATTGACTCAGTTAGGATTGTTTTCACTGGAGTTCAGACAAATAAGGAGGGACCTCATACAGACTTATAAAATTCAACAGGACTAGACAGGATGGATGCAAGGTGGATGTTCCCAATGGCTGCTGAGTCCAGAACCAGAGGGTCACAGTCTGAGGATTCAGGATGAACCATTTAGGACTGAGATGAGGAGACATTTCTTCATCCAGAGAGTGGTGAGCCTGTGGAATTCATTACCACAGGAAATAGTTGATGCCAAAACATTGAATGTATTCTAAAGGTGTCTATATATAGTACTTGGGGTGAATGGGATCAAAGGTTATGGGGAAAAAGTAAGATGAAGCTATTAAGTTGGTCAATCAGCCATGACCGTGATGAATGGTAGGGCAAGCTCAAAGGGCCGAATGTCCTCCTCCTGCTCATATCTTCTATGTTTCTATGATCCATGTCAGCCTCCTACAGAGTCCCCAGTGTCACAGGTGCCAATTTTCAGCCAATTCAGTAATTCAGTTCACTCCATATGATAGAACATAGAACAGTACAGCATAGTACAGGCCCTTTGGCCCTTGATGTTGTGCTGACCTTTGATCCTACTTTAAAATCAGACTAACTTACATAGCCTTCAGTTTATTATCATCCATGTGCCTATCCAAGTGTCGCTTCAATGTCCCTAATGTATCTGACTCTACTACCATTGCAGGCAGAATATTCCACGCACACAACACTCTCTGTGTAAAGAACCTACCTCTGACAACCGACCTAAACCTTCTCCAATCACCTTAACGTTATGCCCCCTCATGATAGCCATTTCCACCCTGGGAAAATGTCTCTGGCTATCCACTCTGTCTATGTCTGTCATCATCCTGTACACCTCTATCAAGTCACCTCTCATCCTTCTTCGCTTCAATGAAAAAATCCCTAGCTCCCTGAACCTTTCTTCATAAGACATGCCCTCCACTCCAGGTAGCATCCTGGTACATCTCCTCTGAACCCTCTCGAAAGCTTCCTCATCCTTCCTATAACAAGATGACCAGAACTGAACACAATATTCCGAGTGTGGTCTAATCAGGGTTCTATAGAGCTGCAGCATAACCTCATGACTCTTAAAGTGAATCCCCCTGCTAATGAAAGCCAACAAACCATATGCCTTCTTAATTACCCTATCAACTTGGGTGGCAACTTTGAGGGATCAATGGATGTGGATGCCAAGGTCCCTCTGTTCCTCCACACTGCCAAAAATCCTGCCTGTATCCCTGTATTCTGCATTCAAATTTGCCCTTCCAAAATGAATCGCTTCACACTTTCCCAGGTTGAACTTCATCTGCCACTCCTCAGCCCAATTCCACATCCTGTCAATGTCCCATTACAACCTACAATGGCCCTCCACACTATCCTCAAATCAACCAGCTTTCATGTCAACAGCAAACTTACTAATCCACCCTCCCACTTCCTCATCCAAGTCACTTATAAAAATCACGAAGAGCAGAGGTCCCAGAAGAGATCCCTGTGGAACACCACTGGTCACCGAGCTCCAGGCTGAATACTTTCTATCTACTACCACCCTCTGTCTTCTATGGACCAGCCAATTCTATATCTAGACAGTTGAAGTCACAGGATCCTGCAAAGGCTTTGGGCCTGACAACATTCTGGCAATACTACTGAAAACTTGTGCTTGAGAACTTGCTGCTCCCCTAACCAAGCTGTTCCAGTACAGTTACAACACTGGCATCTGCCCTACAATGTGGAAAATTGCCCGGGTATTTCCTGTACGCAAAAAGCAGGACAAATTCAACCCGGCCAGTTACTACTCTTGATCGTCAGCAGAGTGTTTATTGATAGTGCTATCAAGCAATAACCTGCTCATTGATGCCAGTTTGTGTTCTGCCAGACTCACTCAATTCCACCTCCTCTCCATCAAACACTAGGCATGTTTGGTTTTGAATGCACAATATTCAGAACTAATCACAACTCCTCCGATATTAAAGTAGTTCATAATCCCATCCAGCCAGATCTGGGCAACATTCAGACTGGGGCTGAGAAGTTGCATGTAACATTCATGCTACACAAATATCAGAGAGTGACCATCTCCAACAAAAGGGAATCTAACCAATACCTCGTAATGTTCAATGGCATTGCCATCATTGAATCTGCTGACATCCATGTTACAGCGATATACCTTGATTATCTCGACACCCAGAAATGTATTGATCTCTGCCGTGAATACCCTACCTCTTCTTCTTCGACAGAGAAGTGTGTGTGTGAGTGTGTGTGAGTGAGAGAGAGAGTCTGTTTGTGTGTGAAGGAGCATGTATGAGTGCATAAGTGTGTGTGTGTGTATAGGTGTGGGTGTGCCTGTGAGAGTGAGAGAGCATGTGTGTGAGCACACGAGTGAGAAAGTGTGCTTGTGAGAGTGAGCATGCATATGAGTGAGAGTGAACGTGCGAGTGAGTGTGTGTGAGACAAAGTGAGCATGTGTGTGTGAGAGAGAGCATGCATCTGTGAGATTGTGTGTGACAGTGAGAGAGAACACTTGTGTGTGAGAGTGAGAGTATGTGTGTGCGTGTGTGTGTGTGAGCAAGAGAGTGCGAATGGCCAGCCCAGTGTAACCTGGCCACATGCCACTCCTGATGGAAGTCCTAATGCATGATGGGTAAAAGATTTGTCCAGAATGTTTTCCATAATGATTGATGATCATTGTGTTAAGTCAAAGTATTGATTGCAGATGCTGTCCTGACTTAAATATCATTTCAAATCCCAGCTTATGGGGAATGACTATTGATAAGGTTTAGCTTGAACATGCTTACACCACACAGCATGGTTGCTCAGTGGTTAGCACTGCTGCCTCTCAGCGCCAGGGACCTGGGTTCGATTTAAGTGCGTGGGTCTTCATACACAAACCGACCAACCACTATCGTATTGAATGGCAGAACGGGGACTGGATTTTCTACTTCAGGTCCAACTGGGATGCCAATTGCCTTATCTAACCTTGTACATACTGCTTTTGTATTGTGAGAAATTTTCAGTTGACTGATGAACGCTTACCTGAAACAATTCTGTGGTGGGCATCTGGAACTCACTACCAGAAAGAGATGGTGCAGGTAAGAACCATCTCAGCATTCCAGAAATATTTAGGTGATCACTGGAAGTACATTAACAAACAAGGCTATGGGCCATAAATGGGACGAGTGTAGGTAGGGACTAGCTGACCGGTATAGACACAATGAGTTGAAGGCCCTCATTCCATGCTGTAAAACTCCAGGACTCTAAGACTCTGAACATCCTCAGCATCTGTCCCACTCACTCCTCCTCCTCATTTGTCAACAGCATTAAAAATATCAGTTTTCTGGCTCCCTTCCGTTCTGGAGAAGAGTCGCCAGACTTGGAACGTTAACTTTGTTTCTCTCTGCCCTGCCAGACCTGCAGTTTCTCCAGCTCTTTCTGTTTGTATTATTGTAAGCCAAGTTCCTCAACTGTAAAGTCCACTGGGGAGCTGGTGGAATTTAAATTCAGTTAATAGATTGAAAAGAAAATGTGGAGATGAACACTAGTTATGATAATGGGAAGATGGTGGTGCAGTAGTTGTAGGTTCAGAAACCCATGTTAATGTCCTTGGACAGGGCCCAGAGAGGGAGAGGGAAAAGGGGAGGGGCAGGGGGAAGATGGTCGGGAGGAGGAGGAGCAGTAAGGGGGGGAGAAGGTTGGGGGAGCGAGAGAAGGGGACATCAGGGATGGACATGGTTTCAAGTTCTACTAACTGAGCTGGGGTGATTTTAAGTTTGATGTTAAAAATCTATAATCCAAGTGATGGTGAGCATCACAGCTATCATTGTTTGTTGTAGGAACTCATCCCAGTTCATTAATATCCTTTATGGAAGGAAATCTGCAGTCCTTACCTGATCTAGCTTCCAGATCCATAGCAGTGTGTCCTAACTGCTCTCAAGGATAATTTTGGAAGGGTAATAAATGCTGGCCTAGCCAATGATGCCCACATTCCACAAAAATCATTTTTTTAACAAGGACAATGTTTCCCTCCTAATCACTAAAGTCCAAAAAATTAATTGGTGAGAACATTCCAGTTTCATTATGCACAGACAGACGTTAATTACACTTCTGTGTCACAGATGGAGACAAATCAAAGGTTTGACAGCATGTCGTGAGCAGAAAGACTCCCAAAATTATCAGCTTATCTAACATTTCATGTGCAGAAGATAAATCAGAGATTTAATGGTTTGAAGCAAACAATTTTTGCCTTTTATGTAGCTCTACAGCATTTACACGCTCTACTGTACATTAGAGAAATGTTCCATGGCTGAATACCCCAATGAGAGAAGTGTGGAACAGTGGAATGATCTGTTGTCTGCTTGTGGCTATAATCTGTCTATGGGCTTCAATGATGGCACAAGAATAGAATGTAGATTCCCTGAATGGAACTGAATTTACACCTAACCTTTTGAGAGCAGCAGGATTTGATGTTTCAGGTTGACATTTCTACAAATTAGAAATACAATTCTCCTCCCCGGACACTTGTGCTCTCAATATTATCAAGATATCACACTGAATTCCATTAATAATGGAAAAACTTCTATAATTGCGTTTCTTAAGCATGTTTTGCTTGCTATGATTATTTGCTTGCTCCAAGTATTATTTTTGCAAAAGAATATGATGTAGCTTTTCCATTTATCCCAATCCCAGATTATCACTGCTTGTTTTACACCAAATTTTAATGTTCCTCCAGATTATCAGGAAATTTCAGGCACACTTTGGGAGGTGGTGGTGTTGTGTCAATCTCACCGGGGATCACTAAACCCAAAAGCCCAACTCAATGCTGTGGGGGCATGGGCAGATGGTGAAACCTGAACTCAATAAATATATCTGGAATCCAAGCAACGCCTGTGTAGTAGTAACCATGCAACCATTGACAATTGTTCTGCAAAACCTATCCGGTTCATTAATGTCCTTTAGGGAAGGAACCTGCCATCCTTACCTGGTTTGGCCTACATGTGATTCCAGACCCACAGCAATGGGGTTGACTCTTAACTGCCTGCTGAATTAGCCGAGTAAATCGTTCAGTTCAAGGCAGTTAGAAATGGGCAACAAATACTGGTCTTGCCCAATGACTCCCATACCCAATGAAATAGTAAAGCTATAAAAACTGCTTTAACTTTCCAGTTATGATAGAATTCCAGGCCATTGTATACACGGCCTCATTCCAGATCAGGAAATGGCCCCCATACCTAGAAGGACGAGGGCAGCAGATACAGGGGAACACCCCTCCCTTCAATTACCCCTCTAAGTCACTCACCATCCTGGGCTTTTGGAAATAAATTGCCGTTCCTTCAGTGCTGTTGGGTTGGAATCCTGGAATACTCTCCCTCATATCCCTAATCGCATGAACTGCAGGGGTTCAAGAAGGCAGCTCAAGGGGACTACTAGAGGTGGGCAATACAAGGAAACCTCGATTATTCGAAGGGCACAGGTGTGGAGTATTTCGTACAGTTAATCGAATGCCAGGTAACATAGTTTATCCAAGCATCGGAACCTTGCAATCTTGCTGGATAATCCAAAATTCGGATAATCCAATACTGGATAATTGAGGTCCCTCTGTAGATGCTGGCCCAGCAAGTAACACCCACGTCCTATGAGTGAATAACAAAAGTATAGCAAGTAGTTAGGCAGGCAAATAGAGTGTTGACCTTTATTGCAAGAGGGGATGAAGGATCAGAGTTGGGAAGTCTTGCTACAACTGTACATTCGTGTGACTGCACTTGGAGTCCTCTGTACAGTTCTGATCTCTTGCAATGTTATAACTGCTCTGGGCTTATTTATTTGGGGTAGCTGACTTTGCTGAAGTTTCTTTGCTGTAAGTGATAGGGTCACATATGGCTTTGTAACCCAAGAAGGTGGCAATGGGCACAACCTAAGGGTTTGTGGATCACTTCAAAGAACATTCAGGTGGGGTTACTATCTTGTGAATCAGGAGGTGGTGGCAATTTTCCTTCCTCAAAGGACATTGCCTTACAACCTGTTTCTATAGCAATTTGCCACCCCATCAAGCCAAGTATCCTGAAAATTCAGGGAGGAACAGGGAATACTTAAACAAGAGTCACTTTTAGTAACTTTCCTTCTTTATATTTCTCTTCTCCCATTCAGAATGTTCTGTGTTTTCCTTTTGTCACTTTTCACATTGCTATTACAATGGCCCCAAACAGCTTGTCTTGAGGGCTGTTACTCAGAGTTCCCCTTCTTCATATCATGGCACACTCCCTTACACTCCAAGGAACCTTATTTTCCCACAGAAAAAACATGCATATATTCTATTCCAGGTAATTAATCAAACATACGTTATTCTTCCATATGTTGTGGCTATCATTGCAAAGACCAGCAGTTGCCTTTGGTCCTTGCCTCTAAGGACTGTGTCATACAGCAGTTAAGAATCAGACCCTTGAGTCACATGTAGACCAGCATACTGTTTTTCCTGAAGAACGTTAGTGAATCAAATGAATTAAGGTGCTATGCAAATGAAATAAGAGAAACCTTTTTCTCACAGCGAGTAGTCAGGGTGTGTGAATGCACTGGCTGGAAATGTGGTGGAGGCCAGATCAGTTGAGGCATTCAGGGGAGACATTGGGTGGTTATTTGGATAGAAGTGGTGTATGAAGGTTTGGGGGGAAAATGCAGGAGATTGATGCTAGGGAATAGAACTCATGATGAGCTAAATGGTCTGAAGAAGGGTAACTGGACTTCAAACGTTAACTCTATTCTCTCTGCATTGATACTGTCAGACTTGCTGAGTTTCTGCAGCAATTTCTGTTTTGTTTGTTTCAGGTCTCCAGCATTGTGTGTGTGTGTGTCTTTGTGTGTGTGTGTGTATGTGTGTGTGTCAGCATATGTGCCTTATCTATGTCCCTCATGAATTTATAAAGCTCTATCAGGTCATCCCTCAACCTCCTACACTCCTGTGAAAAAGGTCCCAGCCTATCCAGCCAATTTTTATCACTCAGACCCTCCATCCCTAGCAACATCCTGGTAAATCTTTCCTGCAGACTCTCACCTTCCTATAGCAGGTCAACTAAACATTTTGGCCATGTTGCCGTTCCCATTAGCTTTGGGTGAGAGTATGTGCAGTTTGTTCACTGCACTCTCAGTGGGCTGAGAGCAGTCCACAGATTGGAATCACCAACCCGTGTATAGCCTGGAAACCTGGTGTTTAATTTCATTCCTCGCCAAGTATATATCTTGCCTTCTCATCTCAGTTCCATGGACACTGACTGTTATTTGGGAGCATGCCTAACAGGCCATTATCCATTTTTGATGCTAACCATTTGTGTTGGTGTTTGACTATGACATAAAAAAAGAAAATGCAGATGAACCTCATTTTTGTTCTAATGGGTGTCCCCCACACATGATTTGTAATATGAATAGTTGGATGCTGCCAAGAGATAGAGACACGGCTAACTACCCTGAACCTGCATACAGGTAAAGAATGGAAAATATACCATGTTGGCATGGGTCCATGTGCAAAGCGACATTATCACTTAGGTTTAGGGCAATAGTTTATGAAATGAATTGAAAGTGGATTCTTTATTGTGAGTTATATAAGGCATTTCTTTCATCAATATCCTCTACTGGTTGTGAATTTAATTTTTGGCTCCGCGTTTCAGCTCTTAATGGAGATGAACTCATGACATAAGACTTTTTGGCACTCAGAGTGCTGATGAAATGTGTCGAGGTACAAGTGCAGCTGTGAACCAATTCAGCAATTTAACCTCGAACTACATTTCACAGGGACCCTTCAGCTTTCTTGGTTCAGAGCTTTGTCAGTTGGAAGAACAGGTCGGATATTTTGAAATGCATTGTGCTTGATTAACTGGAAAAAGCAAATGATCAGATTTCTAATGTGCATTTCTGGTTGAAAAGAAAAGACCGCCAATACATATTCAGGACAGTGACAAGTGCGTAAATCTGAAAGTTCTAAACACCATACACAAAAATCTGTGCTGACCACTCCAGTGCATACAAAGGGAGCGCTGCCCTGTCAAAGACCCTGTCCTCTGGGTGAGGCCCCAGCTGATTTCTTAAATGGATCTAAAGGATTGTTTAGCACTATTTTAAAGAGGTACAATAGCATTCTCTCACCTGTCCTGGTCAATATTTATCCCTCAATCAAGATATATAGGAAAAAAATGTCGGGCTCATTATTACACTTGTTATGGACTGGACCAGACCCCCTCAAAGGGCTCATATTTTAGCCGCTAACTTTTTCTTATTTTAAAGGTAGATGTGAAGTGTCTGTTCCAGATGTGATGTGACTGGTCAAACTACTCAACATTGAGCAACATACAATTCATTTAGGCACTGTAGTTAAAATATAAGCAAGAGGAAGAGGAGTTTAGAATAACTTAACTACTGGGAAACTTAACTGAATAATAAATGCAGTACCTATTACTAATTAACTGTTCCAATGTAGTAATATCCCATAAACACACCCCTTGACAAAAATTCAGATGCAGATTATTACATGCAGTTCTCAAACCAAGGGAGGAAACAACCTCAAGAGAGATTTCAGAAAAAGTAGCATTGTTTACTGAAGCTTCCAACTATTCTGGGACCCCAAACAGCTTCTGAAGCTACAGCTAAAACACTAGAAAGCCTGGTCTGTGGGAGCTAGCTACCCCCTTCCATTGTTCTAACTGTTTAAAAAAAAAATATAGGCCTCCTAAGTTATTTACTTAAGCTGTTTCCAATAGTCAGGTCAGCACCTCTGCCTTTACAACCCCTCTTCAATAAAAACCCAGGAGAAAATAATGTTTTTAAAGTGACAGCATTGTCACACATTGCAGTCTGGTGGAAGCTTGTTGTGCACAGATTGGTTGCCAGGGCAGTGACTACAATTTGTTGGCTGACGTGAACATTACCAGAATCTGATATCTCACTGGGGGGTGGGGGGGGGGGGGGGGGGGGTAACGGAGAGAGCGGGGAGGAGAAAGTGAGAGTGAAAGAGAGACAGATAGCTAGCTAGCTGCTGGTCAGTTTAACATGAGGGTCACCAACCTCAGACAAGAGGTAATTTGAAAGAGACAGCTACTGCATGGGAACCTCAGTAAGTACACAAACTGAACCATACCATCATTCTGCACCATAAACCAACCATTCATCCAACTCAGCAAAAGTGCTTTGGAGTATGCTGTAGGTATGAAAGTCACATTTAACTGCAAGTTTATTTTAATTCTAAAATGGTTCAACACAGGCATTAACACTGCATTTATAGATCAGACTGTTAATGGTCCAAGGAGATGTAGCAAATTGCAAAAATTTGGTTGAAGGAAGGTGATATGAAAAGGCATGACTGGAAGCTGGATAACAAAGGGAAATATTCAAAGATAAAGGAAGATAGAGAAACTGAGAGTTTCACAAAGGAAAACTTTGAGATCCTTGTGGTTAAAATCACATCTGCCAATGGTGAGGCAAATGAGGGCAGAAGGATGAAATTGTCTACTCCAGAAAAACTCTCCATTTCCAACCATGATAGGTTTCAACATTCACTTAGTCAGAGTCATAGAGAGTCAGAGAGTCATACAGGATGAAAACAGACCATTCAGCCCAACTCATCCATGCCAGAAAAGATTTGGGCTGCATCCCGAAAAATTATGCACTTTGAGTACAGTAGAAGCTTTCCTTGCAAGTGTACCTGATGGTATTTAAGATTTCTTCTGTAAAGTCATTTTTTTCAATCTCCCTTTTCTTCATAGGACCATATGAGTCAGGAGCAGGAGGAGGCCATTTGGTACCTCAAGCCTGCTTCCCCATTCAGTGAGATCATGGTGGTTGTGGTCACGGTCTCAGCTCCATTTTCTTGACTGCACTGTTCTCCTCACCATCCCTCTCACCCCATTCCACCCCTGCCCCATGACCATTGACTCCCTTGAATTTAAAGGTCGACATTGATGAGCAGGACCAGCTCACACCACTTTATGACCTGCTGCTCATGCTGAAGATCTTCCATCGTCTTTAACTGCAGGAAGCTACAGGACCCATTAGATCCAGCGTGGTAAAGGATAACTGCTTCATGGTCTAACTTGAAGAATCTCTTATAGTTAGCAAGGTGCAGATTATTCCACATTAGAAGTGTCTACCAATTGGAGAAGGAACATCCAGGAGCAGCAAGGGTATCATGGTGGCTCAGTGGTTAGCACTGCTGCCTCACAGCACCACGAAACTAGGTTTGATTTCACCCTCAGGCAACTGTCTGTGAGGAGTTTGCATGTTGTCCCTGTGTCTGCGTGGGTTTCTGCCAAGTGCTGTGCATGAGGTGAATTGGCCATGGGAAATGTAGGTTTATCAGTAAGGCGTTGGGTCTGGGTGGAATGCTGTTTGGAAGGTCGGTGCGGACTCAATGGGTCGTGCTTCCACACTGTAGGGATTCTGTGAATTCTGTGGACAAGAACCATGGAACTGCTTTCCCTCCATCCAGATTACCAATGCTTCTTGTGTCTGTATAGGGTTGCCTAAGTGGGTTATGATTTTGACTAGTGGAGTTATATCTCAATGATTCATATCATTTATCTGTCGCTACAATCCATTTATTTGGAATAAATCATCATTCTTGTTAAGAACAGAAATCTGGTCTGTGCTCTCTGCCAACCTGGATCTGAAAGACAGAGAAACTGGTGAATTTGGCACTCTTTCTAAAAACCTTTAACGTTTGTGACAACTCCAAAAACTAGCCAGGCTTGATTTTCACTGTGCTACCCCAGAGAGGTGTAACAATTTAAAAAAACGACGTGAAATAAACCTATTCCCTTTTTTCTAAGTTCTTTGTAATGGTTCAGAATTATCTCTTGAGAGTCTGTCTGCTCCAATGCAGCAAATGAAGTGGTAATATTTTCATTAAGTGATCATGTTAAATTTCATAATGCAACTGTGGCTCGAAGCTGTATTTTTTTAAATTTGAAATTTTCCTTGTTAACAAAATTATGCAGACATGTTATAACTGGATTAATTATTTTAAACAGAAATGTAATACCAAATAGAAAAAGTAAATATACCCAGAAACCTAATCAATTATTAAATGACATACTTTCATGCTTATTGTATACCTGTACAGTGTGCAATAGCACTGGTCAATATTACAAACACTTGCACAGAGGTACAGGACTTCTATTATTATTAATCTTGCTGTGAAACAGTTTCAGTGATTCTTTAACTTAACTGGTTTAGTTTACAAGCTAAGTATGAAAAAGAGTCATAGAGTCATAGAGATATACAGCACGGAAGCAGACCCTTTGGTCCAACTTGTCCATGCCAACCAGATATCCCAACCCAACCTTGTCCCATTTGACAGCACCCAGCCCCAATCCTTCCAAACCCTTCTTATTCATATTCCCATCCAGATGTCTTTTAAATGTTGCAAAAGACTGAAAGTGCTTTTTGGAAGTTTATGAATTTTGAAGTGATTGTAACAAGGTCAGCCAGTGGAACTCATAGAATATAGGTTTGGCTGATTGGACCAGGTTAACAGCCCCAATCAGGGAGCCTTGGCTGACAGGTATAGACAGGAAAGTGAGGCTGTCTTGTGGCAAAGTGATAGTGTCCCTACCCCTGAATCAAGAGACCTGGGTTCAAGCCCCACCTGCTCCAGAGGGGTGTAATAACATCTCCGAACAGATTAGAGTCATAGAGATGTACGGCTCAGAAACAGACCTTTCGGTCCAACCTGTCCATGCCGGCCAGATATCTCAACCCAATCTAGTCCCACCTGCCAGCACCTGGCCCAATCCCTCCAAACCCTTCCTATTCATATACCCATCCAGATGCCTTTTAAATGTTGCAATTGTACCAGCCTCCACCACTTCCTCTGGCAGCTCATTCAATTCACGTACCACCCTCTGTGTGAAATCGTTGCCCCTTAGGTCCCTTTTATATCTTTCCATTCTCACCCTAAACCTATGCCCTGTAGTTCTGGACTCCCCCACCTGAGGGAAAAGACCTTGCCTATTTACCCTATCCATGCCCCTCATGATTTTGTAAACCTCTATAAGGTCACCCCTCAGCCTCCGACGCTCCAGGGAAAACAGCCCCAGCCTGTTCAGCCTCTCCCTATAGCTCAAACCCTCCAACCCTGGCAACATCCTTCTAAATCTTTTCTGAACTCTTTCAAGTTTCACAACACCTTTCCGATAGGAAGGAGACCAGAATTGCACGCAATATTCCAAAAGTGGTTTAACCAATGTCCTGTACAGCCACAACATGACCTCCCAACTCCTGTACTCAATACTCTAACCAATAAAGGAAAGCATACTAAATGCCTTCTTCACTATCCTATCTACCTGCGACTCCATTTCAAGGAGCTATGGACCTGCACTCCAAGGTCACTTTGTTCACCAACACTCCCAAGGACCTTACCATTAAGTGTATAAGTCTTGCTAAGATTTGCTTTCCCAAAAGACAGCACCTCACATTTATCTAAATTAAACTCCAACAGCTACTCCTCAGCCCATTGGCCCATCTGATCAACATCCTGTTGTAATCTGAGGTAACCCTCTGAGGTTGAGGAAAAAGTAGTAAAATTGGGGGGAAGGAAAAACTTCACAGGGGGAAGCAATAGCCTTGTGGTATTATTGCTGCCCTGTTAATCCAAAGACCCAGATAATGTTCTGGGGACCTGTAATCAAATCCCACCGTGGCTGATGGTGGAATTTGAATTCAATAATTTAAGGGTCCTCTTGTGGCACAGTAGTAGTGTCCCTATCCCTGGACGAAGAGGCCCAGGTTCAAGTAGAAAAAATAAGTATCCCCAAAAACCTAATCATATTAAATGACATATTTTTATGTATCTACTCCAGAGGTTTCTGATCAGGTTGATTGGGAAAATAGGTTAATAAATAAAAAGTTATAAACAGGAGAGTCAGGGGTTCTGTTCACTCAAGAGAGCTGGCTCTGAGGGAGCTGGACTAATGTCAAGTACTGTGCACGTGAAAATAAAGGCTGACTTGATGATGGAATACCAGCCTTAGTGGAGTTATTTCAACTTTGTTTGCAATATGCTGCAGCTGTAGTTTTGTTATTGGATTTTAAGACATTTAATGGAATAATTCCCAGCAGTCAGAGATTCTTAAACACACACTGCTATTGGGTATGATTATGCGTCATGTAAGTTGAATCCCAGAAGAAAGATTGTTGACATTGATAGACAAAAGAAGTCAATTACAGTAACACTTGGAATTGTTGTTGAGAATGAAAACGCAAAGTTAGACAAGCACAATTAAATCTTAATGAACTTCTACAATGAGATCACTACACCTTTTTATGTGTTCACCTGCAAGCATACTAAAAAATGATTTAAATGTTCTGGAATGTACTTTTGAGGTAATTCATTAAATTGTTCATTTTCTACAGCGTCTACCAGTTGATTTTACCACCTAAATGCCACATCCGTAGAGATGAAGAGAAAATGATCTGTGGTTATTTAATTTCCAAAGACCATATCTCTTTAATTTTCTGCATTTTTGATTGTGGACTAAAATAGGATAAGGACTACTTTAAACCATGGATCGTGGAAGGGATTGCTGTACATTTTAAAAGCAAGCGACCAGCTCTCATTGTAAGTGTTGTTCACACAACTATTTGTTCAATTCATTGGGTGAACATTACTACAGATGAGTTGGAACCACGGAGTGGGTACAAAATGAGATCTGGCTGGTAACAAGTAGCTGATTGGTCTGTGGAGTGATGACCAGTTGCTGATGACAAAGGCCTTCTGCCTGCTCATGACTATATGATTGGCTGTCAGGTTCCTGACCAGCTTATGGTTGCGAATGATTAGTCAGAAGCTGTGGGACCTCTGGAAAAGAAGGTGATGTCCTTCTCTCAGCAGTTAATAAAGCACTTAAAGTCTGAAGAAAGCCAGTTGATTTCCCTCAGTTGCTGTAAGCTTTCACTTTTAAGGAGTAACTCAGAGATGCCGACTGAAAGGATACCTGATAGAGGTCTGCAAAACTATAAGAGGCATAATTTGGAGATGCCGATGTTGGACTGGGGTGTACAAAGTTAAAAGTCACATAACATCAGCTTATAGTCCAACAGGTTTTTCTGGAAGCACTTGCTTTCAGAGCACTGCTCCTTCTTCAGGTGGTTGTGCAGTATAGCATTGTAAGACACGGAATTTATAGCAAACATTTACAGTGTGATGTAACTGAAATCATATATTAAAAAGACCAGGATTATTTGCTAAATCTCTCATCCTTTAGAATGATAATGTTGGTTTCAGATCTATCATATGTAAATCCCAGAACTTTTTTAAAGTTATATTCTCAAGTGAACTGTTACAATTGGTGCCATGTCGGCTCCGATAATGCATTGAAGGTGTGAGGTGCCCTGTGTGAGGCTATCTGTGCCCCTATGTTCAGACTGATTCTAATCCAAAAAAGGGATTTGCAGAATCTTACATAGACTCATACAGTTTTGGAGCAAAATAAACTATAATTCAGCAAGTTCAAATTCACCTCACAAACTTATATGTGTGTGCACGTGTGTGTGAAGAGGTATGAGTGTCTGTGAGAGGATGTGTGTATCTGTATGCATGTGAGTGTAAAGGGCTATAAATCTGTGAGAGGGTGTGTGTGTGCATGTGATTGTGGGAGTGTATGTGTGACCGTAAGAGAGAGATCTCGAGTATGAGAGAGGGTCTGCGTGAGTGTATGGATCTGTAGGAGTGTATTTGTGCCTGTAGGAGTTTGTGTGTGTATGTATGTGTAGTGCAGTGGGGTCACCTGTAGATAGAGATAGACAACGTTGGCCGAGTCACATGAGTACCTGCCGCGTACATGGTGGGAGGTGTCCCCACTTGTAATGGAGGTGTCCATGTCGACACTCTGACATGTCTTCGAGCGTCTGCCGTGACAGGGTTGTACGGTGCTGTCCTGAAAGCCGGGCAGTTTGCTGCGAACAATGAGCTGTTTGAGGTTTGGTGATTGTTTAAAGGTGAGAAGTGGAGACATGGGGAAGGTCTTGGCGAGGTGCTCATCCTCATTGATAACGTGTTGCAGGCTGCAAAGAACATGGCGTGGTTTTTCGGCTTCTGGGAAATACTGAACAATGAAGGGTACCCTGTCAGTTGCAGCTCGTGTCTGTCTCCTGAGGAGCTCATTACGATTTCTCACTGTGGCACGTCAGAACTGGAGGTCGATGAGTTAAGCATTATACCCTGCTCTTATGAGGGCATTCTTGAGTACTTCCATGTGCCCATCCCATTCCTCCTCGTCTCTGTATGTGTTGGGCTTGTCCATAGGAGATTAGAGGAGAAAGTGAGGTCTGCAGATGCTGGAGATCAGAGCTGAAAATGTGTTGCTGGAAAAGCGCAGCAGGTCAGGCAGCATCCAGGGAACACAAGAATCGATGTTTCGGGCATAAGCCCTTCTTCAGGATGAAGAACTGGTTGTCAAAGGTGAAGACGTTGTGATCAAGGATAAAGCGGATGAGTTGTAGGATGGTGTCTGGAGATTGGCAGTTGTTGGTGTTGAGTACTGAGGCTGTTGCCGCGATGCCGTCATTGTGGGGGATGCTGGTGTAGAGTGCTGAAACGTCCATTGTGATAAGGAGATTAGATCAGAGTGGAGTTGGAAAAGCACACCACGTCAGGCAGCATCCAAGAAGCAAGAAAATCGACGTTTCAGGCAAAAGCTGGTTTCCAGCATCTGCAGTCCTCACTTTTGCCTGTCCATAGGAGATGGCTATTTTAATATGTTTCAGGTGGAAACTGGAGAAGTGTAGCATCGTGAGGCTATCCGTGGGTTTGCAGTCGAGTGAAGTACTGCGGTGTCCATCCTTGATGGAGATGCATGCGTCCAAGAATGAGACAGATAATAGATAATAGTCCATGGTGAGTTTAATGGTGGGAAGAAACTCGTTAATATCACTGTGCAGCTGTTTCAGTGACTCCTCGTCATGGGTCCAGACGAAGAAAATGTCAATATACCTGGTGTATAGTGTTGGTTGGAGTTCCTGCGTACAGAAGTCTTGTTTGAACTTGTACATGAAAATGTTGGCATATTGGGGTGTAAATTTGGTCCCCATGGTTGTTCCATGTGTCAGGATGAAGAACTGGTTGTCAAAGCTGAAGACGTTGTGATCAAGGATAAAGCGGATGAGTTGTAGGATGGTGTCTGGAGATTGGTGTTGAGTACTGAGGCTGTTGCCGTGATGCCGTCATTGTGGGGGATGCTGGTGTAGAGTGCTGAAACATCCATTGTGATAAGGAAGGTTCCCGGTTTGACTGGTCCGTGGGTGCTGAGTTTCTGTAAGAAATCCGTAGTGTTGTGACAGAAGCTGGGGGTCTCCTGTCCAATGGGTTTCAAGATATCTTTAACATAGCCAGAGAGGTTCTCTCAGTGTCCCAATGCCTGATACGATGGGATATCCTGGTGCATTAGCTTTGTGTATCTTCAGAAGGCAGTAGAAGTCACCTACGTAAGAAGTACATGGGATGAGAGCGCATAGGGAACTCTGAAGGACTAGATCCTAAGTCCTGATCAATGTGTTTAGTTCACGGGTGTGCTCTTTGGTCAGATGGGTAGGTAGTTATAGTCATAGAGATGGACAGCACAGAAACAGACCCTTTGGTCCAACTCGTCCATGCCGGTCCAATCTAGTCCCACCTGCCAGCACCTGGCCCATATCTCTCCAAACCTTTCCTATTCATATACCCATCCAGATGCCTCTTAAATGTTGCAGTTGTACCAGCCTCCACCACTTCCTCCGGCAACACATTCCATACACGTACCACCCTCTGCGTGAAAAAGTTGCCCACTAGGTCCCTTTTATATCTTTCCCCTCTCACCCTAAACCTATGCCCTCTAGTTCTGGACTCCCCGAAAGCAGGGAAAAGACTTTGTCTATTTATCCTATCCATGCCCCTCATAATTTTGTAAACCTCTATAAGGTCACCCCTCAGCCTCCGATGCTCCAGGGAAAACAACCTCAGCCTGTTCAGCTTCTCCCTATAGCTCAAATCCTCCAACCCTGGCAACATCCTTGTAAATCTTTTCTGAACCCTTTCAAGTTTCACAACATCTTTCTGATAGGAAAGAGACCTGAATTGCACACAGTATTCCAACAGAGGCCTAACCAACGTCCTGTACAGCCACAACATGACCTCCCAACTCCTGTACTCAATACTCTGACCAATAAAAAAAAAATACCAAACGCCTTCTTCACTATCCTATCTACCTGCGACTCCACTTTCAAGGAGCTATGAACCTGCACTCCTGTAGTGTTCCTGGTTGTTCAGTTGTCCGTACATTTCCTTGCAATAATCTATTCTATTCTGAATGACGATGGCTCCTCCTTTATCTGCTGGTTCGATGACAATGTTGTGATTGGTTTTGAGAGCATGGATGGTGTTGTGTTATGATCTGGTGATGTTTTGCTCTACCTTGTGGGTGCAGCTGATGAAATTGGCACTACACACACACACACACACACACATACACATACACACACACACACACATACACATACACATACACACACACACACATATACACACACACACACACATACACACACACACATACACACACACACACACACACACACACACACACACACACACACACACACACACCACACACACACACACACACACACACACACACACACACACACACACACACACACACACACACACTCGGTGAGCTCATTGGGATCACTGCTCGCATTCTTGAAAGAATTCCCAGAGTCTCATTCGTCTGATGAATTCCTCCGTGTCTGCTGCAAGACCCATGTCCATTTTGGTCGTGGGGCAGAAATTGAGACCCCTGCTAAGAACTTCAATCTCTTCTGGTTGAAGGGTGTGGTCCGATAAGTTTGCAATCGACTTCCCGCGGTGATATAGTTTTCCATTGTGGTACCAGGGCAGGCTTGACTACTGCTGGTGGTGATGCCAATTTGCTCCAGTTTCTTGTCCTTGGTATGCATGTACGTAGTGTAGTTTTGTCACCTTGCCTGTTTGGCAATGTCCCGTAACTGTACTGCCATATCCTGAATGCAGCCTGGGAGTGTGGACTCCATCTTAATTTCTAGGTTGTGGCACCTGCTCTAGAGTTGGTGCATGAAATGATTGAGGAGTTTGCCATGGCAACGTCTCTCCACGTAATCTGTGTTATGGGTCAACTTGAGTGGGTTCGTGATCCGTAATCCTTTTGGGATCTTTCTTGCATTTCTGTGTCAAAATCTGTGATCTTCTTGCAGACCCTCTCCACTGTGAGCAGGCGCCACTAACTAGTGGTGTCGATGGTGGTCATGATTTGGAGGTGCCAGTGTTGGACTGGGATGGACAAAGCTAAAAATCGCACAACACCAGGTTATAGTTCAACAGGTTTATTTGGATGCACTAGCTTTTGGAGCGCTGGTCCTTCCTCAACATTATAAGACACAGATTTATAGCAAAAGTTTGCAGTCTGATGTAACTGAAATTATATATTGAAAAAGACCTGGATTGTTTGTTAAGTCTCTCATGTTTTAGAATGACCATGTTGGCTTCAGTTCTATCATATGTAAATCTCAGAACTTTTTTAAAGTTACATTCTCAAGTGAACTGTAACAATAGGTGCCATATCAGCTCCGATAATGCATTGAAGGTGTGAGATGCCCTGTGTGAGGCTGTCTGTGCCCCAATGTTCAGGCTGATTCTAATCTAAAAAAGGGATTTACAGAATCTTACATGAATTCTTGCAGTTTTTGAGCAAAATAAAATGTAATTCTGCGAGTACAAATTCACCCATAGAGAGGGTGGATAGTCAGAGGTATTTTCCCAGGGTTAAAGGGATCTGAGTGAGGGAGCTTTTCATGCAGAGTGGTAGGAGCCTGGAACACACTGCCTGAAGAGGTGGTGGAAGCAGGCACATTGACAACATTTAAGAGGCATCTGGATAGTTACATGGATAGCGAGGGAATAGAGGGATATGGACTGACTAAGAGCAGAAGGTTTGTTTTTCAGTTTAGTTGGGGCATGATGGTTGGCACAGGCTCGTAGGGCCAAAGGGCCTGTTCCTGTGCTTAGATTAGATTAGATTACATTACAGCGTGGAAACAGGCCCTTCGGCCCAACAAGTCCACACTGACCCGCTGAAGCGCAACCCACCCATGCCCCTATATTTACCCCTTACCTAACACTACGGGCAATTTAGCATGGCCAATTCACCTGACCTGCACATCTTTGGACTGTGGGAGGAAACCAGAGCACCCGGAGGAAACCCACGCAGATACGTGGAGAACATGCAAACTCCACACAGTCAGTCGCCTGAGGCAGGAATTGAACCCTGGTCTCAGGCGCTGTGAGGCAGCAGTGCTAACCACTGTGCCACCATGCCGCCCACCATGCTGTACTACTTTTTTGTTCTTTTCTTTTGTACTTAGATGTTATAAGTTGCGAACCAATTCCTCTTCACCTCCTGCTGGGCAAAGGGAGAGAGATAACAAGAGATTGCCAACAGCAAGTCCTGATAAGCCATAAGGATCATTTCAGCAAACCCTATGGACAGTGACCTCTGGACTGTCTTTCCAGTTTTCCCCTCCCCCATAACACCAATGTTTCTTTTGGTGTCTGACTGCTTGTTATGTGTAAGGGAAATTTTAGAAAAAGGGAGGGGTTTAGTGTTTTAGTGTTTTATATGCTAACTGTTCGTATATGTTTACCTGTAGCTAGAAATTATTTATTTGTAATAACTAGTCATTCTTGTGAAGTACAGAAATCTGGCCCATGCTTTCTATCAACCTGGGTCCAGAAAAAGGCGAAATTGGAGAATTTTAAGTGCTTTTATAAAACCTTTAGCTTTGTGATGATGCTGATAATAGCAAGGTGTGTTTTCCAGTGTGCTACTCCAGTGGGATGGAACTGAATATTTGTTTTTTGTTCGAACTCAGCGAATGATTCAGTGATTCCTGATGAAGGGTTTTTGCCCAAAACGTCGAGTTTCCTGCTCCTTGGATGCTGCCTGACCTGCTGTGCTTTTCCAGCACCACGCTAATCTGGAATGATTCAGTATTCCAGTGACAGCCAGTGAAACATATGGAAACTGATTTCTTCAAGTCAGAATCATATGGAGAGATGACAATGGGGATGAAAGGTCATTCTGTTTTACAACTATTTTAGTTTGCTTGTTGGAATAAACAGTGCAGAGTTTCGATTTATTGCAACATTTAAACTCAGTTAATTTTGATAAAACTCATTCTAATGTTAACAGTGGGGGGGAGACAATTACAGCGAGGTTAGTTGTACATGCTTTCAAAGCAATAGAGTTCCTTGGCTGGATTCTACATGATAGAGAAGCAGAAACCCAAGGCTGAAACATTTACCAGACATAAGTTTATACAATATTTCGGCTTGGGTGGTCTTCAGGGAATTATAAACCACTCCTTTTTCTTGATATGATTGTACTCAATGGAAAATTTTATCTCCAAACGATTAGTTCTAAGTTATTTTTCCATCAAAAGTCATGGGGACTGTCTGTATTCATGGCAACAATGTGTAGGGTTACAGGAAAAAGATAGCATATCGGCACAAAGTTAAAACACTCAGAGGGTCAATGCGGTCAAAGATCTTCAGACAGCACCTTCCAAACCCATGACCACATCCATCTAAAGGGCAGCATATACCTTCTGCAAATGCCCCTTCAAGTCACTCACCATCCTGACTTGGAAATATATCACCATCTGTCAGTGTCACTGGGTCAAAATCCTGGAATTCCCTCGCTAAGGGCATTGTGGGTCAACCCAGAGCAGGTGGACTGCAGCAATTCAAGAAGGCAGCTCACCATCACCTTCTCAAGGGGCAACTAGAGACAAGCAATAAATGCTGGGCCCAGACATTGGCATCCATGTTCCACAAGAGAATAAAAAATGACATGATGAACTGAATGGCCTCCTTTTGCACCCAAACCATTCTGGGATTTGTAAGCAGAAATTGCTGGAAAAGCTCAGCAGGTCTGGCAGCATCTGTGGAGAGAAATCAGAGTTCACGTTTCATGTCGAGTGACCCTTCCTCAGAACTGTCATTTTTAGCATCTTGTTTTAACAAGCGAATCCTCTTAAACTTGGGCAAATTTATTTAAGGATTACAACCCAATATGCGGACATGCGGTGATTAGAATGATACATAAATGCAAAAAAATGACACCATTCCACATGATACCTTTCGTTTTGTTTAATCCAAATGTTGTGATCCCAACTGAGGTTATTACTGGACAAATCTGATCCCACATAGGAACTTGGCTTGATAGATCGTGTTTTGACTTGTTTGGGATTTTAAAAAAGTGGTCCCTTGTTGCGACATGAGCACACAATGCTGCAGGCTTTGCTTTAACAATTAAACAGAAATTTATTACAAAAAAAATAAAATAAACCAAACCATCTACATATAATACAAATTCAAAGATTTTTAATCACCCAGTAAAAGTATGCCCCCATTAATTCTAAAACATTCCGTTATTAATTGAAAAGAAGCAAAATAGCTTTTGTATAGTAGCCAAAACACTTTCTTGGTATAGCAGTCAAAATACCACTTGTACAAATCTCACACCAGAGTCCCTCCTGTATCTACACTTCAGTAGGTTTAAGTCACTCATTACTCCAACCTTCTGATTGGAACTGCAGATAGTTCCAGGAAGGATCTACACCTACTTAAATATACTCAGCTTCAAGTAACCTCTTCAGGGTTTTACTCCAACATCTCTAGTCTTGGATTAAAGTTGCCTGTTTAATCTTGGGTAACTGAGTTCACTGTATATCCTTTACTTCTCAGGAATACAACTCTATACATTTAGTCAATTCCCAGGGCTTCACAGGACTGTTGTAAACATTATACAGAACTTTAAATAATTATATCTTTCCGAGCTATGAGTGTTTCCCTTAGGCTTTAAGAAACATTTCCTGACCTTCTAAGTAGGAACTTGTCTGTCTTGTTGGGGCGGGGGGTCATAAAACTCTCCTAATGTCCACTGAGACCCAGTAATTCTAAAGCTAAAGGTCAAAACCCCCTGGTTTAAATCAACATGGTTTGAGAAATACTGACAAGTTTACTATTAACTTTGGATAGCCAGAAATTCCACGTTACTAACTCACAAACTAAAAATCCAAACTAGCACTAAACAACATTCAAACATACAAATATATTTACTTCACATAGAGTTGAGTCAGTATCATGTTTCCAGATAAAACCAAAGAAAAGTATCATAAATGTCACATGAAAGAGGAGCAGGATTAGAATGTAAGGCTCCTATACTTTCTTCCTCTATTCATTAAGGTTATGATCTCAGTTTCACTATCCCTCCCTATTACTATGTCCTTGTGTTAGTTTCCTTTATTCATCAATACATCAAGTTGTAACTTCATAGAATCCCCACAGTGTGGGGACAGACCATTTGGCCCATCAAACCCACATTAACCCTCCAAAGAGCATCCCACTCCATCCCTGCATTTCCCATGGCTAATCCACCTAGCCTGCACACTATGGGTAATTTCCCTGGCCAATTCACGATAACCTACACATCTTTGGATTGTGGGAGGAAACTGGAACAAACCCGCACTGACAGGGGCAAGAGAATGTGCAAACTCCACACAGACAGTTGCCCAAGACTAGAATCGAACCCGGGTCCCCAGCACTGTGAGACAGCGGTGCTAACCCCTGAGCCACCGTGCTGTCCCTTGCAATAATGATAATCCCCATAGCCTATTGAATAACATTGTTTTTTAAATCACTAACACAGACTTTCCTTTTGTCCCTTTTTACAACTTTACCCTGGCTTAAAACCTGGTGTTTTCAAACTTTTCTCTTCTGAAGATCACCCACCCACAACTGCTTCTCTAGTTACAGAAGCTGTCAGACTTACAAAATATCCTCAGCATTTGTTACGGACATTGTTCATCCTTTAACATCCCTCAAGGAAAATCTTTCCCTCCTTGCATTCTCTCTGGCCATTTTCATTCATTTAATTTCCAAACCAGTTTATCTCAAATATTAAATAATCATTTGCTGCTAACAGTTACATGATGTGTTCCCTGAACCATGTCTTTTTTTTGAAAGAAATCAATCTAAGTAAATGCACTAAATGGATCAGTTTCATTATAATTCTTTTATTCATGTTTTTGCTTCAACCACATTAGTCTTCAATCCTGTACAATATTTGCTGTTACTGGAAACAAAGGTGATAACAAAAGCAATTGTGGAACCTCATTCTTTGTTAAGCTTAAGCACGGGGTAAGTTTACGTAGCCACTTTTCTGAATTTATAATACATCAAGACACAAATAAACAACAATTGCAGTTTAACCTGGAGACAGCAATGCATGGGAAATAGAGGGATTAATGACACAACACAACACATTACAGACAGCATTTGCTTCCATGTAACTGGTGCTACTTCCTGTTCAAGTACATACAAAGAGTATTGAATGACCCAGGTTCAATTCCAGCCTCGGGTGATGTCTGTGTGGAGCTTGCACATTCTCCCCATGTCTGCGTGGGTTTCCTTCCCACAGTCCAAAGATGTGCAGGTTAGGTGGGTTGGTCACGCTAAAATGCCTATAGTATCCAGGGATATGCAGGCTAGGTGGGTTAGCCATCGGGAATCTAGGGATAGGGTTGGGGGCTGGGTCTGGATGGGATGCTTTTGGGGGTCAGTATGGATTTATTGGGCTGAATGGCCTGTTTCCACACTGTAGGGAATCTATGATTCTTCTTCCCTTTCACTAGAATGCATAAAGGATTGTGGCAGGACAGGTTCAATACCATTTCCACAGGGAGTGTAAATCCCTCCACATTATTTAGTCAAGCACTCACAGGGCAGCTACACAGAGACCTCATTCCAGCCTTGGTCCAAACATGGACGAGAGAACTGAAGCCCAAAGCTGAGGTGAATGCGATTGGCCTTGACATCAAGGCAGCATTTGACCGCCAGTCCCTCTGAACTCTCTGTCAATGGGATGGGGAAGCCTTACAGATACTCGACATCATCGCAAGGTGCTACTGGAGTTGCATTTGCTCGATTTCATCTGACCCCGGCATCCCAGTCGTTCTCAGATCTTGGCCTGATCTGCTACTGCCACCAGAAGTGGATCTAAACCTTATGAGAATCATTTTCTTGACGTATTTCATGGTGCTGCTCTTGACGGTGACAAAACATATGGTGTTGATCATACTGTTGCTCATGGCAATGCATTCGACAACGTAGAAGACCGTAATGTAGTGTTTCAGCTTCAAAACCAGTGTGGGGTGGAAATCGCGAATTATGGTGAAGGTATAATAGGGAGCCCAGCAGAGGATGTAAATAGTCAGTATGCCCATGAGCACCAACACAGTCTTCCTCCTACACTTCAGCCTCCTCCGTATCTGCTCGGTTTGGAAACCAGGCACACTCTTAAACCAGAGCTCTCGGGAGATGTGGGCGTAGCAGAGACCCATGCTCAGCGAGGGACCCAGGAACTGTAGGACGAAGATGAAGAGGGAGTAGGATTTGTAAGAGACCTGCTGCTCTCTTGGCCAGATCTGCCCACAGAAGATCTTGTTCTGCGAGTTGGAGTGTGGGATGGTGACCTCAGTGGTGAAGTAAGCAGAGGGGATGGCCATGAGCAGAGAGGCACCCCACACCAGGCCGATCAGCACATAGGCAGTCTGGTACTTCATCCTGGGCTTCAGGGGATGGACAATGGCTAGATATCTGTGGCAAAAGGAAATAATAATGAGAACCCAGCACTGCACAATACACAGCACTGTACAACATCCACCCCTGTACACTCCAACCAATGTACATTCCGACCACTATACACTCTGACCCTTGTACAACATCCAACAGCATGCAACATCCATCCGCATCCACTCCTGATCACTATACAAAATTCATCAACATGCAACATCTATCACAGTGCAACATTCAGTCCCGTACAACATCCATCACTTTACAACTTCTGCCAATCCACAATGTCCATTCCTGTATATGGAGCACACCTTTTCAAGTATAGAGCTAGTTTGGTGAGTAGGGGAGTGAAATGAAAGGTTCAGTTCTTTTTATCCAAATCAAATCTTTCTAGTCACCAATTATCATTTAACTGAAATTTCGTCTTACATTTCTTCCTGTCTTGGGTAGTGATCAGCCAGTTCTCTCCTGGAGAGCAAGGTCGAAATCAATTAATTCACTGGTCTAGTTGGGGTTCTGTAATTGCAACAGTCATAGAGTCAGGGTATCAGGGGGCAAACATTCCACTGGTTAGAGTCATACCTGGCAGAAAGGAAGATGGTTGTGGTTGTGGTTGTGAGGGTCAGTCATGTCAGCTCCAGGACATCTCTGCAGGAGTCCCTCAGGGTAGATTCCTAGGCTCAACAATTGCCAGCTGCTTCATCAATGACCTTCCCACTGTCATAAGGTCAGAAGTGGGAATGTTCAACGATGACTGCACAGAGTTCAGCAACATTCGCAACTCCTCAGATACTGAAGCAGTCCATGCTCAAATGCAACAAGATCGGGACAAAGTCCAGGCTTGGGCTGACAAGTGCCAAGTAACATTCGTGCCGCACAAATGCCAGACAATGACCATCACCAATAAGAGACAATCTAAACACTGCCTCTTGACATTCAACGGTATTGCCACCACTGTCAACATTCTTGGGGTTACCATTGACCAGAAACTCAACTGGACTCACCACATAAACACAATAGCTACAAAAGCAGGTCAGTGACTAGGGATACAGTGGCAAGTAACTCACCTGCTGTAAGTCTATCCACAATCTACAAGGCACAAGTCAGCAGTGTGATAGAATACTCCTCACTTGCCTGGATGGGTGCAGCTCCAGCAACATTCAAGAAGCTTGACACCATCCAGGACAAAGTAACCGCTTGATTAGCACCACATCCACAAATGGCTCGGTGGCACAGTGGTAGCACGACTGCCTCACAGTGCCAGAGACCTGGGTTCAATTCCCGCCTCAGGCCGTGACTTCTCCCCGTGTCTGCGTGGGTTTCCGCTGGGTGTTCTGGTTTCCTCCCACAATCCAAAAATGTGCAGGTTAGGTGAATTGGCCATGCTAAATTGCCCGTAGTGTTAGGTGAAGGGTTAAATGTAGGGGAATGGGTCTGGGTGGGCCGAAGGGCCTGTTTCCACACTGTAAGTAATCTAAACATTTGATTCCTCCACCACTGGTGCTCAGTCGTAGCAGTGAAAACTATCTACAAGATGCACTGCAGAAATTCACCAAAGATCCTCAGACAGCAGCTTCCAAACCCATGACCACTTCCATCCAGAAGAAGGGCAGCAGGTACTTCGATTCTCCTGTTCCCTGGATGCTGCCTGACCTGCTGTGCTTTTCCAGCAACACATTTTCAGCTCAGGAAGAATAGAAAGGCAGCTTACTATTTACACTGAAAGAGATTGCAGAAGTACAGAGGGATCTGGGTATCCTGGTACATGAATCACAAACCATTAGTCTGCAGTTGCAGCAAGTGAATAGGAAGGTCAATGGAACGTTGGTTATTTCCACAGGAATGGAATATAAAAATCAGGATGTTTTAATGTAGCTGTATAGGACATCAGTGAGACCATACCTGAAGTACAGTTTTGGTCTCCTTATTAAAATATAGTCAAGGTCCTATTTGACCCATTCCTGGGTTACTGGACCTATTCCAATGAAGGAAGGATGAACAGGTTAGACTTATATCTGCTGGGGTTTTGAAGGTTGAGCAGTGATCTCACTGAAACTTGTTACCGAGGAGGTTTCCTCTTGTGGGGAAATCTGAAATTGGGATATGGTTTAAACAAAAGGTCTCAGTTTTAAGTGAGCGATGAGGCTTTTTTCTTCTGTCAGAGGGTTATTAGAGTGTGAAATTCTCTTCCCCAGAAGGTAGTGAAGGCTGGGTCTTTATGTTTATTCAAAGCAGAGTTAGAGCTTTGATAAATAAGAGGGTCAATGGTTATGGGGGACAGACAGGAAGGTAGATTTGAGACCACAACCAGCTGAGCCCTGATTGAACTATGATGTAGTAGGCTCAAAGGGCCAAATGGCCTACTCCTGCTCCTAACACCCATGTTCCAATGTAATGTGCATCACTGTACAGCACATACTTTATATAACACCTACCGATTTACAACATCCATCAATATGCAACTTTAACCGATATACACAAAACTCACTAATCTACAACGTCCACCAATCACCAATACACAACACTCACCAGTATAACAACTCGCCAATGTACAACATCGAACAGCATACAACACCCATCAGTATACAAAACTCACAATTTTACAACATCCAATAACATACAATACCCACCTCTGTACAAATTTCACCAATAACACAATACCCGCTGATATACAATGTCTACCAGTAGAAGCATCCAACAACATACAACACCCAACAATACACGACATCACAAACATATAACACATGCTCATATATAACCACGAACATACAATATCTGTACACAGGGCTTTATAAAGTGCATCTGCAAATTTAGACGAAGAACGTTGATTCTGCCCATGATGGAAACAAAGTGTAGCAGTTGTATGAACACATCATTCATATCCTTTTCAATGTTGGTGAGACACAAACCCATTGTAAATAGCTGAAGTAAAAGGTAAAATGTGAATTCTGAAAAATCCATTTGAATAATTGGTCACACTAGATTGTGGTTTTCTAGAAACCTAGAAATGTGAAGGCTATTGTGTTAAATCTTGATAAATGATATTTCCTTGTGTGTTTTTAGTCTGTTTCTATCACATGTGCACTCAAAATATTTCAAGTTTAAAACACACACAAGTTTTGAAACTGTGACCATCACTCTGTAAAGCAGCCATTTGATTAATTACAAACTCATCACTACGCACTACTGATAGACTTCAGCATGTGATCATTTAACAATATGTTTCTTTTGTAAGGAAATCAGTTTTTAAGAGTGACAGTTTCCCATTTGGGCTTAAAACATATCCCTGTACCTCACTCCTAAAACAGATTAAGTCCAGGTTGCTGTTTCAAAGTTGCTAAGGGCCAAATCTTGTTTTGTTGGAGTCTTGCTATCAGGTGTGGACAATATTAACAAAATGAATAAACAAAACCAAAATGCAAAACATTGGAGATGTTGAAGATCTGACAGGAAAACAGAAAATGGTGGAAAATCACTCAATAAGTCCAGCTGTCTCTGGAGAGAGAGAAAGAGAAAGAGGGATGATTCAGGTGAAAGATCACAGACAGTGAAACATTAATGTCCTCTCCTTGCCACCACGCAGGCTGACTGACCTGTTGAATACTTCCAGAACTTTTAGTTTTTGACTAATACTGCACTGGACCATCCCCCTAAAATGGGGAAGGTTGTTTTTCTGGAATTTGTTTTATTTTAATAATTAAAAGGCTGTGTATTGCTGAGGAATGGGGATCTTGGTTTCCTGAAAGGGTTCATGATCTGAGGGAGAGGTCAGATGCTGCTTTGCAAACTGGACAGTCTTGCTGATGTGCCAGTGACTGATAGCACTCACATCTTCTCCTTGCTGAGATTTCCAGGCAAGGAAACAAGCAGATCATTAAATGGCCTGAGCTAGACACCACAGTGACAATGACTTAAAGGGGTTTGGAAATGGGAAATGAATGGTGTTTAAAATCATTGTTGGATAAATCCAAATCTGCACAGTTGCAAATCTGCTACAATATTACTTGTAGGGTTTGACGTCTCTGATTCCCTATCTGCCACTAACTTTCTTTTTCTCTGTCCCTGACTTTCTGTCTCTCTCTCTCTCTCCCTGCCTCTGACTTCTTTTGTCTTTATCTTTCCCTCTGTCTTCTCTCACTGTCTCTGCCCATAAAGCATAGGAGCAGAAGTGAGCCATTCGGCCCATCAAGTCTGCTCTGCCATTCAATGAAGTCATGGCTGATCTGATAATCCTCAATTCCATTTTCCTGCCATTTCCCCATTCCCTTACTGATTAAAGAAGTACCCCTGGTACACTCTTCCTGTGTCTCTTTCTGTCTCTCTTTGTCTCCATCTTTCTCTCTCACTGTCTCGGTCTGTCTGTCTGTCTCTCTCACACTCATTGTCTGTCTCAGTCTCTGATATTTCTCTTTCCTTCCAACTCTATCACTCACTATGTGCTCTCTCTGTCCGTCCTATCTCTCCCTGTCACTCTCTCTGCCTCTGTCCACAAAGCTTAGTAGTAGGCCATTCAGCCCATCAGGTCTGTAATTCAATGAAATCACAACTGATTTGAAAATGTTTTACTCCCTTTCCCACCTTTCCGCCCTTTTCTTGCCTTGATTCCTTAACTGAATAAAAATGTAAGACTCTATCTGAACTTGTCTCTCTCTGACTCTTTCTATCTCTCTCTCTTTCTCTGACTCACTTTGTGTGTGTGTCTCTCTCTCTCTCTCTGTCTATTAATGTCTGTATCTCTCTCAGTCTTTCTCTGACTCTGTCCGTCTCTGTACATGTCCCTCTCTTCCTCTCTGTCTGTCTGTCTCTCTCTCTTTGTTTTCTTTGACTCTCTCTGCCTCTGGATCTCTCTGTCCCTATCCTTTTTTCTCTGGCTCTGTGCCTGTCTTTTGTGTCATGCTTTGTGTGTGTCTCTGTATGCCTATGTGTGTCTCTGTGTCCTTGTGTGTCTCTGCGTGTATCTATGTGTGTCTGTATCTCTGTGTGAGTGCGTGTATCTCTGAGTGTCTCTGTATGTCTATAATTGTCTCTGTGCCCTTGTGTGTCTCTGCATGTATCTGTGTGTCCGTGTCTCTGTGTGTGTGTATCTCCGTGTGTCTCTGTATGTCTATATGTGTCTCTGTGCCCTTGTGTGTCTCTGCATGTATCTGTGTGTCCGTGTCTCTGTGTGTGTGTATCTCCGTGTGTCTCTGTATGTCTATATGTGTCTCTGTGCCCTTGTGTGTCTCTGCATGTATCTGTGTGTCCGTGTCTCTGTGTGTGTGTATCTCCGTGTGTCTCTGTATGTCTATATGTGTCTCTGTGCCCTTGTGTGTCTCTGCATGTATCTGTGTGTCCGTGTCTCTGTGTGTGTGTATCTCCGTGTGTCTCTGTATGTCTATATGTGTCTCTGTGCCCTTGTGTGTCTCTGCATGTATCTGTGTGTCCGTGTCTCTGTGTGTGTGTATCTCCGTGTGTCTCTGTATGTCTATATGTGTCTCTGTGCCCTTGTGTGTCTCTGCATGTATCTGTGTGTCCGTGTCTCTGTGTGTGTGTATCTCCGTGTGTCTCTGTATGTCTATATGTGTCTCTGTGCCCTTGTGTGTCTCTGCGTGTATCCGTGTGTCTGTGTGAGTGTGGGTGTATCTCTGTGTGTCTATGTGTGTATCTCTGTGTGTGTGTGTGTGTGTGTCTATGTGTGTGTCCATAGTTAACCCAAGTCCCCTCCCTTACCGGTCGATGGCGATGGCTAGCAGCGCGTTAGTGGAGACAGACAGGGAAGCGGTGCGGAGGTAGTTGACCGAGGCACACAGAGCGTGGCCGTGCTCCCAGGACAGTTGCTTGACCACATAGTAATCCATCTCGAAGGGGCAGCAGAGCACAGCCACCAGCATGTCCGAGACGGCCAGGTTAGCGAGCAGGAGGCTGGTCAGGCTGCGGCGCTGCCTACAGCGAACCAGGCTCACAATGAACAGCAAGTTGCCGAGCCCACACACCAACATGATCCCGACCAGGGTCACCCCGACCACGGTCCGAGCCGCCTCGAAGCTCCGGTCCGTCATGAAGTCCTGGCTGTCCAAGCGGGCGGTGTCATAGTCCAAGAGGCTGCAGCTCAGGTTCCTCAGCTCCGGCCAGGCTTCAGTACAGGCTTCCCCCATCCTCCCGGGCAGAACAAGCCCAGACCCCCCACAACATATGGAAGGTCAGCCTGCTGATAGACAGCCCTGGCACCAAAGCCTGGGACAACCTGGAGACACCAGGAGGTTATCAGCAGGTCCTGCAGCAAACCTGGGATCTGGAGAAGAGTTGGAGTGCTCTGGAGAGGGTACCTGTGCTTGTTGCTTCTTTGCAAACTGGTGGTGGAGAGTTGACTGAGCGAGCCCACGGCAGCAACACGCGCCTCATTGCTCTGAGAGCTGTTCCTTTCTCTTACTGCGGGGGATGTGACTCATCGACTTCCAGGAGATTCCTGCGGAAAGGATTTTTGCCCCCAACGAGAACCACTTCGGTCTATTTCGCACCCGGCTGCAAAAATAAAGTGGAACAAGGGAGAGAACATTGAAATGAAACCGTGTGGAAAATAAGGGGTTTTAACCGAGCTGGGGGGCTACCACGTTGTTAAACTATCTTTACAGCTGAAGAGTCCAGGAAAGGTTAGCTCTCTCTCTCTCTTCCTCCATGGATGCTGCCTGACCCGCTGAGTTTTCCAGTATTTTTCAGTATCTTTCCAGTTCCTCTCCCAGAGAGCCCACTCTGTCCCATTGCGGCTGTTGTATCTTCAATGAATCATAAGCGCACAGTTCACATTAACCCAGGAATCTCTCAGACCCAACCCTCCCACACAGACACTGGACTCTTCCCGTTGAAGGACAGAGGGTACTGAGGGGGTCCTGAGGAGCTCATCCCTCATTCCCCTTGCTGGGGAGAACCAGGACGAGGAGACACAGTCAAATCTACCATGTCTCCCTTCCATTTAACATCACTGCGGCTGCTGGAAATCAGAAACAATAAAACCTGCTGAGCTTTTCTTGCAATTTCTGTCTTTTGACTCCCTTCCACTGTCTCCCTCAGGGAATGATTAGAAAACAGAATCCTCTTTCCTGGGGAGTAGATGAGGCTGCACCTTTGAATTACACTTTTCAAAGACAGATCACTATATGTGCAGGCAAGCAGCTGGGACTGAGACCACAGTCAGAACAGTCACCACCTTATTCAATGTTAATGGAGGGGCTGAATGGCCTCCAGCTGTTCCTATGTTCATTGGTACACCTGAGCCTTGAGCCTGGCCCTGAAGAAACCACCCTCATCCTCTCATCTTTCACAGGAGAACTGCCACTTCTAAAGCAGGAAGTTTTTTTAAAGATTAGATTAGAATCCCTACAGTGTGGAAACAGGCCATTTGGCCCAGCAAGTCCACACTGACCCTCCAAAAAGTAAACCACACAGACCCATTCCCCTAACCTATATCTACCCCTGACTAACGCACCTAACACTACAGGCAATTTAGCACGGCCAATTCACCTGGCCTGCAAATCTTTGGACTGTGGGAGGAAACCGGAGCACCCGGAGGAAACCCACGCCGACACGGGGAGAATGTGCAAACTCCACACAGTCAGTCGCCCGAGGCTGGAATCGAACCTGGGTCCCTGGCGCTGTGAGGCAGCAGTGCTAACCATTGAGCCATCATGCCACCCTGGAGAAAGAGAAGGAAAGAGAGGTCTGGGACCAGAGGGTACAGCCTCAGAATAAAGGGGCACCAATTTCAGACTGAGATGGGGAGGAATTTCTTCTCTCAGAGGGTTGTGAGTCTTTGGAACTCCTTGCTGCAGGGAGCTGAGGGGGTAGAGTCCTTGTGTATAGTTAAGGCTGAGAGATTCTTGATCAGTCAGGGAAAGAAGGGTTATGGGGATAGGACAGAAGGTTAGACATGAAGAATCTTGGAACAGCCTATTGAATGGCGGAGCAGGCTTGAGGGGCTAAATGGCCTGCTCCTGTTCCTATTCCTTATGCTGTTATGGAGAAAGTCACTTTTAGTTTGGCTAGTGAGATTGGTGATTGTTTGATGGCATTTCCCATAATATTTATCCACAAACCAGCACCAACTCGGTGTGTGTCGAGCCCACCCCCATAGTGCAGCAGCTCTGTCCCAGCCTGTGAGCCGGGGGCTTTGTGTACAAGTCCTGCTTCACTCAGTGGTCAAGGAAGGGGTATTTCAAACACAACCAATCAGGGTGTGTATTAATCTGCAAATTCTTCCAGTGTGCCAGTCAATGTGATCAGGGTTGGTCATCCAATTTATCAGCCTATTCCTGCTCTTCTCCCATACTCTTAAACCCTAAGTGCTATATCCAACTCCTTGTTGAAATTATACACTGTTTTGGCCTCAGCTGCATCTATGGTAATCAATTCCACAGGCTAATCACTCTCTGAGTGAAGAAATTTCTCCTCATCTCAGTCCAAAATGGCCCATATCCTTAGGCTATGACCCCTGGTTCTGGATTCCCCGGGGAGGGGGAATATCCTTTCTGCACTTGCTCTGTCTCACTCAGCCCCAGCTCATTCTTCCTAAACTTCAGTGAATGTAGCCCTAACTGATGTAATCTCTCCTCATACATCCACAAGACTGCTCAATGTCACAAGGCACAACAAATTGCCTCACAAACCTTACTGAATTCTTTGAGGATGTGACAAAACACATTGATGAAGGTAGAGCAGTAGATGTGGTGTACATGGATTTTAGCAAGGTGCTTGATAAGGTGCCCCATGGTAGGTCCATTCAGAAAGTACGGAGGCATGGGATACAGGGAAATCTGGCTGTCTGGATACAGAATTGGCTGGCCCATGGAAGACAGAGGGTGGTGGTAGATGCAAAGTTTTCAGCCTGGAGCTCGGTGACCAGTGGTGTTCCGCAGGGATCGGTTCTGGGACCTTTGCTGTTTGTGATATTTATAAATGGCTTGGATGAGGAAGTGGAAGGGTGGATTTGCTGATGACATGAAGGTTGGTGGAGTGGTGGATAGTGTGAAGGGCTGTTGTAGGTTGCAATGGGACATTGACAGGATGCAGAGCTGGGCTGATGGCAGATGGAAAAGTGTGAAGTGATTCATTTTGGAAGGTCAAATTTGAATACAGAATACAGGTTAAAGGCAGGATTCTTGGCAGTGTGGAGGAACAGAGGAATCTTGGAGTCCATGTGCATAGATCCCTCAAAGTTGCCACCCAAGTTGATAGGATTGTTAAGAAGGCATATGGTGTGTTAGTTCTCATTAGCAGGGGATTTTGTTTAAGAGCCACGAGGTTATGCTGCAGCTCTATAGAGCCTGGGTTAGATCATACTTGGAATATTGTGCTCAGTTCTGGTTGCCTCATGTGGAAGCTTTAGAGAGGGTGCAGAGGAGATATACCAGGATGCTGCCTGGACTGGAGGGCATGTCTTATGAAGAAAGGTTGAGGGAGCTAGGGCTTTTCTCATTGGATGAAGAAGGATGAGAGGTGACTTGATAGAGGTGTACAAGATGCTGACAGACGTAGACAGAGTGGATAGCCAGAGACTTTTCCCAGGGCAGAAATGTCTATCATGAGGGGGCATAATGTTAAGGTGAGTGTAGGAAGGTTTAGGGGAGATGTCAGAAGTCGGTTCTTTACACAGAGTGTGGTGGGTGGGTGGAATGCACTGGCAGCAGTGTTAGTAGAGTACATTCGGGATATTTAAGCGACTCTTGGTTAGACACATGGAAGTTAATACAATGAAGGGTATGCAGGTTAGTCTGATCTTAGCGTAGGATGAAAGGCCGGCACAACATCAAGGGCTGAAGGGCCTGTACTATGCTGTGTTCTATGTTCTAAATGATACTGCATGTGAAGAGGGTGCTGATTGGATGGGAAATAGAATCTGATTAATCATACCTCTTCCAAAAAGAGATGTTAATTGCAGAAAAATGCAAAGATGAGGATTACTTATGAATGCAAGTAAACAGGACTAAAATGCTGCACTCCCTCACACAAGGTGAGAACTTGGAGCCTCGTGATAAAGACATATTGATTGAAAATGTATGTAAAATATTCTTTGCACTTGCAAGGAAGATCATTTTAGGTCATTCCAAGGCTAAAGCTGTGGAGAGAAACCATTGATGCACTCCACCGTCCGAAACGCGATACAGGTACATAACCTGGAAATCACTGCCTGAATTGTTTTCTCGTCTACTGTAAACTGAACTATGTCTCAATACAGTCAATTTGCAGCCAAGTCTGTTTCTTCCTGGATAAAAGGGGTGCAAGAAACCCCAAATTCAGATGACTTTAAGGAGGCCACTCCAGATTGAGGCAGGAATATATATTTTGCCGCCAGAGTGTTACATTGAACAAGAACGAACAGGGAGACTTTTCTGGACAAAAATAAACCTTGCTGGAAAAGCTCAGCAGGTCTGGCAGCATTTGTGGAGAAAAATCAGAGTTAACGTTTTGGGCCCTTCCTCTGAACTCTGATTTCTCTTCACAGACGCTGCCAGATCTGCTGAGGTTTTCCAGCAGTTTCTGTTTTTGTATCTGATTTACAACATCTGCAGTTATTTCAATTTTTATTATGACATTTATGGAATTGGAGTCCTCTAAAACAGGTGAAATATTCCCTGTCAGCATCTTTCTTTCATGTTCCCTTTGTTCTTTTGACTAATTTTATTTACTCATTACCTCAAATTACTCCAGGTGCCTGCCAGCAATTTGTCATGCATTTCAGCAGATTGGAAACATTGCTATTTACAGTAAAACTTCCTGTCATCCACTAATCAAGTTTTATTGCCAGCCCCAAACTATATATCGACTGACTCAAAGACATTAATAATAATGTTAATAATTGTTCTGAAAGTGCAGAGTTAGCTTGCAGGATGTTTGTGTTCTTGATATGGATGGTTGTTTTCTGCAATGGCCATCCTTGAGTCTGTGGTAGAATATAGCCTGTAATCCTTTCCCTTTACCTTACAGTGACTGCTATTTGACTGTAGTAGGTTTCTGAAGCCTGTTTTTTACACTAGTGTACATAATATTGTTTTCTGTGAGTCCATCTCTCTCTCGAGTACACACTATTCCCTCCGTTACTCACTGCGTTTTAATCCCAGCTAATAGTAGTACAGGACAAGTCAGATCCCAGAGTTAAACCTGGCTTGATAGACCATTTGTTTATGTCTTATTGTTGTTTGCCACAGTGATCAGCCAATGATCAAGAGGCTGCCTATGTACTTTAAACAAAAGAAGAAAAAAGGTTGTTGCATAGAAGTAAAAGAAAAGCAACACGACACCATAGTAACTGTTTTAAAAAGAAAGAATTGCATAAATCAGAAGGACTTGATTATTTTGCATTCACATCAACCCTACAGTTATCCAAAGCTCAATGAGGGGATTCCTAGTCTCTGTACTAAATCGCCTTTTACAGCTGGCACAGCTGCAATCAGTAAGTTTTCAGCAAATTTTTACTGTCACTTGATGCTATTTTCTTTAATCAATGAGACCTCAAACAAACTGTTAACTCACTTAATGATTGAACATGGGCTCCTTAAACTTATGTCTTCATCTGTCTTTTGAGAAGATTTTTCTCTCTGACACATCCACAGCCGTCCGTTTCTGGCTTTCCTCTGAGTAGTCTTCCTTACCTGAGCGATCTATCCCTGGAGTGTTGTTAACAGCAGCACTGCTGTTGAAGAGCTCTTCCCTCTGAACTAAGTTGTTCCTACCTGAGTGAATATCCCTCAGACTGCCTTCTCTTTGTCTCCCTTTGTGTTGCAAACCCTGGAACTGCAAAAGCCCGAGCAATTATCTCCCAAAGTGGCTCGCTATTCATTTGGAAAATGAAAATAAAAAAGACTTTGAAAAAGGTCGCTGTTCAAAATGACTGTTACCTTCTATAAAAACGTCAAAATGAAAACTAATGACCATTTATCTTTCACTTTGCAACCTAAGTTCCCAAATAACAATGTGATACCATGAACATTCATCACAACAGCCTCTTGCCTTTGAGTGCAGATGTCACTGTTACAACATGCTTGATATCACCAGCTCGCATAGACTGTAGTTTGGGTATATTTTTGATTGTTTAAACATCTGAACTAATGGTCCACCAACATGAGTATAAACCCCATCATGGCAGCTATTGTAAATTGAATTTAATTGATTGAATGACTCTGTACTGAGAAACTGTTGCCAGTTGTGGTGTCCTTAAAACAACTGGATTGTTGTAAGAACCATTAGGGAAGGGAATCTAACACCATCACCTTTCCTGGCCTACTGATGACTCTACACTTACGGTAAAAGGAGAGGATGGATCCTGTCAGGTTGTTCCCTGAGTAGACTGTCATTTGGCAGAATGCCTCATCACCAGAACTTTCCAATCAGCACCAAACCATCGCTCGGCTGGTGGTGAGAAGGGCACTACCTGTCAGATCCTTCATATACACCTGGATTGTCTGTGCCTCCAAGAGGATGCAGGGGATGTAGAAACTATCAGACATCTCCTTCTGGAATGTGGCTTTACAAACGAAGTCTGGAGGAAGATGCAGTGGCTTTTGTCGAGGTTCATCCCAAGCAGCTCCGTGATGCGGGACTCTGCTCTACAGGCTATTCCCTGGGACACACACTGAGACAACATTGACTGCGGTCTGGAGGAACATCACCTTGATGAAAGGCACTCCTTGGTCTGCTCAAATCCTGTTGATCTTCCAGAGCAAGGAGTTGACCTCACCAGGTGTTGCAGACTGGCATATTCCAAGGTCTAGGACTACATGCTGAGGGATGCGCTAAAGCTTGGGGCAGCTACCGACAAGGCGCAGTGGGGAAAGACCACCATCTGAGGACTTTCTGCCAAAGTATAACAAAGGTCTGTTACGTTTCGAGATATGGTATAGTCTTAATGGGAATGTAAATAGTTCCCTTTCATTTTTTAGGAAATGCCTTTTTGTTGCAACTGGATTGAAGCTCTGACAAGGAATGTTAAACATCCAATAGGTTTTATGCAAAGTCTGTATGGGCCAGTTTTGTGTTTGTTATGTTACCTATAGATAATTTATGAATAAAGTATACTTTTGAAATAGAGAAAGGTAACTGCACATCCAGACCATTGACTCTAAGTGTCCTCTGAAATTGTACCAGCAAATACAACCAGGAGTGAGAAATAAATGCTGGGTCTAGTCACCAACACCAACTCCCGTGATTGAGATGGCCCTAACCAGTTGTTCATACTTTCAAATAAACCTGTTACAGAGTTGTTATGACACTCCTCTGGAACAAGTGGGACCTGAACCCAGGCCTCCTGGCTCAGAGGTAGGAACACTACCACTGTGCCACAATAGCCTTAAAGCCACTCAGCTGTCTGCAGGAAGATGGCTCGCTACTGCCCTCTCAAGTGCAATTAAGGCTCAGCAAGAAACATTGACCCAGCCTACATTACCCATGATCCCTGGAAGATTTCTCTTTAAAAATCACATGTTTGAATTCTAGCATGTGTCACTTAATCTCTAAGATAGGGATCAGGCTTCTAGCTGTCTTTGTTTCCTTCTTAATGACCATTAATGTTAAACATTTCATTAGTCTTGCCCACACGAATCCTGAGGATTCCATTTCCAGCTACTTTGACCTCCATCTCCTTCTAGGATCGAGCACCTATTCCAGCGATCCCATTCCTATGAAACTGCCAGTTGCCCAGCTTCCCTTCCTGTCCCTCTTCCCAGCAAATGGTTCTGTAACCAAGTGTGGCCACTGGCCTAAGCAGCTAGGCCCAACATTAAATTGGCTGAAGAGTTTCTGCAAGCAAGGCCTGATGGACTGCAAATAGACCAGGGTTACTGCAGGTCAGAAACCAACGGGGCCCAGCCCAGACCTGGATTGTATATCGAACAATGGGGGAGTTGGTATGTCCCGAAGCCCATTGACAGGTACTCAGCCAGAACAACAGGGGGAGACATTACGTTCCTGTGTTCCCCTGTTTCGGACTGACACCTTGGCACCATGGAGTAATCGTATCTTGGGTAAGATGACCTGGCCTAACCTCATTGGCTGCTGTGACCCATGCCCTGTGACCCTATTGGCTGAAGTCAGGGAACATTCCAGAAGTGCTCAGAAAGGGGGATAAGAGGGGACATCTGGCGGCCATTCCCTCAGCCGATGAAGAGTCTGAGTCAGACCCACCTTTGTGTTGTGAAGACCCTGAGTGCCCTATCGATGGAGCTCAGTGAATTGGATTCAACCGACCAAGCAAGTGTCCTGGCGTATATTTACCTTCAGTCAACATCAGGGCAACAAATTACCACCCCGTTACTGTTTCTGGGAGCTTGCTGTGCACAGCTTGACTGCTGCATGTCCTGCTTTACAATAGTGAACATCCATTGGCTATAAAACACTTTGGGCCATCAGGTGGGCTGTGGAAGGTGCTACATAAATGCAAGCTCGTGTCTTAAAAGTCAACAATCTATTCTAAGAATTGTACAGACAGACAGCGAGAGAATCAGCAGTGAAGGATGTGAAGTTAATTTGCAGTAACAGGCCTATTTATTCAACTGAGGTCACTCATTGTGATGCTCCATCATTGAAAGGGTTTACTCTCTACACTCTTGGGACAATCACCAGCTGTCACTGCCTCAGACTCTAACAGAAGGAAGGGTCAGGTAATCATTTCTGCCAAATCTGTTCACTGTTGTGAGCTTTTGTGAAGGGTGTATGTGATTGATGCTGGCTGGATGCATCCTGCTTGGTGGTTCACTTTACTCCCTTGTGAATAGATTGCAGACAGGTAACTGAAATCCTAAGCCATAGTTGATGTAGGAGGGAAAAGAAACACATCACCTCTCATAGGGAAAGCTCACTGAATCAGTTCCCGACCTGATGCTTAACAGACTAATGACAAACCTTCCACAGGAGACAAGAAGGTAACAAAGTAATGGTAATGTCACTATAGTATTGATCCTAAACCTGAGGCTAATGACCTGACTCCACGGCTTTGCAATAGCATATGGTGAAACTTGTATCCAACCAGTAACCAGGTAAACTCTGCTTGTCCTAAACACCCATCTGCTTTGCTGGTCCCCTTTAGGGAAGGAAATCTGTCATCCTTACTCAGTCTGGACTACATGTGACCGGCCACATCTCTTAACTGCCCCCTCGGCAATTAGAGATGCACAATAAATGCTGGTCTAGCCAGCGACACCGATATCAAAGAACAAATAGCAAAAGAAGACAATCACGTCTGCATAGAGCTTCCAGCCAGAACAAAGAACAATACAGGACAGGAACAGGCCTTTCAGCCCTCCAAGCCTGCGCTGACCCATTTTGCCCTTCCATACTAAAACTGCCTTCACTTACAGGATCGGTATCCCTCTATTCCCTTCCTATTCTGCATCTGTCCAGGTGCTTCTTGAATAATGCTATAGTGCCTGCTTCCACCATCCCCTCTGGCAGCACTTTTGTGTGAAAACCTGCCTCGCACATCCAGAGGCTGACAGCTCAATTGAAGACAAGTGCCACCAGGGAGCTATGGCGACTACTGTTATGGCACCCATACCCACAGCCTTGTGTGGTGAGTGAGGGCAAGGAGGAAGGTTGCTGGGAAATAGGGAGGGGCTTGGCAGCAAGGACTGGGAGGGAGGTGCCTTTCCTTATTCCTTGATTTGGCACTGGGTACCCTCAAAGGTGGGAACCCCATTTCCAACCCCTGGGAAACAGCAAGGAACCCCTCAGAGGGTTAGCTTGCCATCCACGCTGTGTACTAGGTGATGCCGCCACCACCCACTGCGCTAATACCAGCGCGGGCAGCATGACCTTTAATTTCTCAGTCGAAGGTTTCAGTTGTTGGTGGGACAGGTTAGCTGTCCAAGGATCTTCCCATCAGGGTCTTAATGGGGGCAGAGGTGAGAACAGGGTCCCCACTCACATAATTCCCACCTGATGAAATGCCATTAAACTTGCTCAAGGAGGGAAGTGAGTGTCCTCTCCAATAGAACAGAACTTCTGCTTTTCGCTTGGTATTCAAGCATCACTTATTAAACAGTGAGATAATGTTTAAATCAAAGACTGACTGTTTATTAGGAAACCGAGGGGAAGATTCTTGAAAGGCAACCTGCTGAGAAGCCAGTCTCAGCAATGAACAAAGGAAATGCCCAACATTTAGTGAATAAAAAGAAGACCAATGAGTGCCTTTGTCACTGTATCAAATTCAACAGGAGATGCCGTTGGCATGGTAAATGCAAATTGTATCCTCCACATCAGTCAATACACTGTGCAATTGATGAAGGAATAATTGCTAATTTCCCGGTGCTCGCCTTGCTGCTAATCTACAACATTAAACGGAATTTGGATGAAATCCATCCACTCAGAATGCCAACAATACTTTGTTCCGACTTTATCCCGCTAACCCGATCAGTGCAACTGCAGATTTCCCTCTGAAAGAAGTGAAATGTGCCTGACATGAGATGCCATTGCAATTTGAGGAGCGTTATAGTGACAGCGATGGATATTTTGACTAGGGTCTTTGAATGGACAGGGAAGCTGCTGTTTACCAGGCAAGTGAATCAATTTGTGTTCTTTTATCGCAACAATTCATCACTGCTTATACTTCCACTGACGCTTCAAAAATTCCAGTCATCGCACCTCGGTGTGGCTTTGGGTTCAGTGTGTCAGGTTCATGTAAGTTATTTCTAAGAGAGGTTGGTCCAACTAATTACAACGTGGAGTTCAGATGCATGAGTTGAGAGTATCTCATAGAAACATCTACAACTCTAGCAGGACTAAAGAAGGGAAATACAGGAAGGATGTTCCCAAAGATTGGGGAATCCAGAAACACGGATCACAGTACAGGATCGGCCATTTGGGACTGAGATGAGGAGAAATGTCTTCACCCAGAAAGTGGGCAGCCTGTGGAATTGTCTGCCACAGAAAGGAATTGAAGCCAAACCACTGAATGTTTCCACGAAGGAGTTAGATATTGTTCTTAGTGCTAAAGGGATGAAAGGGTCTGGGGGAGAAAGTGGGAACAGAATTCTGAGTTGGATGATCTGCCATGATTATACTGAATGTGGAGCAGGCTTGAAGGGCCGAATGGCCTACACCAGCTATTTGTACGTTTCTATGTAGCATCTTTCACATCCCAGAACATTTCGCAGGAGTGCAGAGATAGGATTTAAGGAATATGCAGATGAGCCTCTGAGCTATAGTGTAATCATGACCTCAGTAATCTGCTAGAGGACTGGAACCAGTAAAGCATGGGACAGAGAGATGCCTGTTGCAAGATCCTTGTATATATAGATGTTGCTTGAAGGAGCACTTTGAAGTCTGGCCTGATGTTATTGGACAGGCAAAGCCTGTTTAAGACAAGGAGAGTCTTAAAATTGGACAGCTTGCCACATTGAGGCGGTTGGGACAGGTGATCCAAAAGATAAGCTTTAAGATGGATCAAGAGGTAACTCCAGTGCCAAGAAATTGCAGCACCACCTGACATGGGGCTTGTACTCACAACCATCACAGTCAGAGGTGACAGTGCTGCCAACTGAGCCACAGCTGCCACATGGTGAGAGCTGGAAGAGAAACTTGGTTGAGCTCCAATGAGATTGGGTGATGAAGTGAGTTAAGACAGCCCCACAGAGCAGGCCAACAGCTAAAACTGAAAAGGCATCATATCATCTTAAGATGCAGAGAGATCAAGGAGGGATAAAGTGGCACAGTTTCAATTCGAGGAAACCAGTTGCAATTTTCAGTTGAGAGAGTTCAGTGCGGAAGGGAAAGCAGCAATTTCACTGAAGGATTGAATAGTCTTCCTGCAATTGTATAGCGCCTCAGGGAGACCAGCTCTAGAGTGCAGTGTGCTGTTCAGGTCTTGCTTAAGGAATGACCAAGCTGCCAAAGAGTGTGCAAAGAGATTGATCAGACTAATCCCTGGAATGGCAGGATTGTCTCGTGAGGCGAATCTAATAAACTCAGCCCGCATTCACCAGAGAGTTGAAGAATGAGAGATGACCTCATTGAAGCTTGCAAAATTCTAACAGAAGGGTATGACAGAATGGATGTAGTTAGGATATTTCCCTTGTTTTGTGGGTCAGGGACCAGGGAACACAGTCTCAGAAAAAGCAGTGGAGTTTTTAAGATGAGAAAAGGACAAATTACTTCACTCAGAGAGCAATAAGCTGTGGAATTCTCTACTGCAAGCGCTGTGGAGGCAGGACCATTAAACAGGTTCAAGATACGACATCTTTAGATTCCTGGATACCACTGATAGCAAGAATGGGGAGTGTAGGAGTGTATGGTGTAGAGTCACACACCAACCTACAGCATGGAAAAAGGCCCTTCAGCCCATTCTATCTGTGCTTGTCAAAAGCAACCACTGAACTGTTCAAATCCCACTTCCCAGCACCTGCCCATAGTCTTGTACACATGAAGCTGTGGAGTTCTTTACCACAGAACGCAGTAGAGGCTGGGTCATTAAATACATTCAAGAATTGGATACAAATTTTTAATCGGGAAGGGAATCAAGGATTATGGGAAAGAGGCAGGGAAGTGGTGTTGAGGATTATCAGATCAGCAATGATCTCATGGAATGCAATGGGCTAAATGCTGTTCCTACACCTCACTGTGCATGTTTTCAGATGAACTGTCAAACAAAGCCCTGTCTGTTTTATCTGATAGATATAAAAGATCCCATGGAATTATTTCTTAGACAATCAAGGGAATTGTGTGCACTGTTCTTCCCAAGCATTTTCATAAACCCACTGTCAATACAACAAACTGCTTCAAGGGAGATAATCAGCCAGTGTCTGTTTGAATGGTTCAGCAGGCTTGATGGGCTGTTTGGCTGGTTCCTGTTCTTATTTCCCTGTCTTCATTCTAATTCCCATATCCGTGGGGATAATCCTGGAGAAGCAATGTGGTTGAGCAATGATTAGCGAGAGCTGAGAGACAGGGCAAGAAGATGAAATGTGCTCTTCACGATGACTGTTTTTATCCTGTTTCTGGAGATGGACCTGTTGCCAGTGAAATTTCTATACAGACACTTTGATCAGTTTATTACTCATAAGCTGCATTTACCCAACTGCTCTTACTGTTTGAGACAAACAAAGGATTATGGTTTAAACTTAGCTTTAATAAAACAAGTGCAAGTGAAAGTAGCAGTTCTCACACAAATGAACTTTTCCCCAAATTAGACTGATGCCTGACGAACTCATATACTACCTACTTGGTGTGAGACTATCCCGTCATTGTTCACTATTCCTGTTCAGTGTTCCCTTTCCCTGCCATTGTTCACTATTCCTGTCAGTGTTCACTATCCCTGTCTGTGTTCACTATTCCTGTCAATGTTCACTATCCCTGTCAATGTTCACTATTCCTGCCATTATTCACTATTCCTGTCAGCGTTCACTATTCCTGTCGATATTCACTATTCCTGTCGGTGTTCACTATCCCTGTCAGTACTCACTATCCCTGTTGGTGTTCACTATCCCTGTCAGTTTTCACTATCCCTGTCGGTGTTCACTATCCCTGTCAGTGTTCACTATTCCTGTCGATGTTCACTATTCCTGTCGGTGTACACTATTCCTGTCAGTGTTCACTATTCCTGTCAGTATTCACTATTCCTGTCGGTGTACACTATTCCTGTCAGTATTCACTATTCCTGTCAGTATTCACTATTCCTGTCGGTGTTCACTATTCCTGTTGATATTCACTATCCCAGTCAGTATTCTCTATCCCTGTCAGTGCTCCCTATCTCTGTCAGTGTTCAGTATCCCAGTCGGCATTCACTATTCCGGTCGATGTTCACTATCCCTGTAAGTGTACACTATTCCTGTCAGTATTCACTATCCCTGTCAGTATTCACTATTCCTGTCAGTGTTCACTATTCCTGTCGGTATTCCCCATCCCTGTCAGTATTCACTATTCCTGTCGATGTTCACTATCCCTGTCGGTGCTCACTATTCCTGTCGATGTTCACTATTCCTGTCGGTGTTCACTATTCCTGCTGGAGTTCGCTCTTCCTGTCAGTGTTCACTATTCGTCTCAGTGTTCACTATTCCTCTCAGTGTTCACTATTCCTGTCATTGTTCTCTATTCCTGTCAGTGTTCACTATTTCTGTCATTGTTCACTATTCCTGTAGATGTTTACTATTCCTGCCACTGTTACCTATCCCTGTCGGTGTTCACAATCCCTGTCAGTACTCACTATTCCTGTCATTGTTCACTATCCCTGTCAGTGTTCACTATCCCTGTCAGTGTTCACTATTCCTGTCGGTGTGAATCTATCTTGCTTTTCTTCAAAATCTGTCATCCAAGACTTGACATTTCATTCACCCTCAGGTTTCTTTGTAGCCACTTTGCTCTGTTCCATCTTAATGGCATTGCAGAAATATTGAAGTAATGAATAAATCAGCATGATTCATAATGAGGAAGAATTGCAATGTTCCCCATCTTTATGCTGTCGAATAAAGATTTGTTTTGCACTGTGACATTAAGAAAGTGGGTTTTCTTGGAAAGCCTGAGCATCTATTCAATAACAGTCCTTGGTTCTTTTGTGAGCATTTACAGAAAGCTGCTTCTCTGAGCATCAGTTTTCCTTTGATGTTGCTTACGTAACAATTAATGAGGAGTGAAGCATCATGCAACAGTAATAACACAGCCCCATTCTTGCGCCTGTTGGCAATTCTGAAGAAGGGTCACTGGACTTGAAACATTCGCTCTGTTTCTCTCTCCGTTGTTCTGCTGAGTCCCTCCAGTGTCTTCAGCTTCATTTCAATCAGACTGCTAAGCCATTACCAGAGTTCAGTTTTGGAGAACCAGTCAGGGTCCAGACGTTAAGCAAAAGCCAGCCCAAGTGTCAACGTGGGACCTGTGAGGTGCAGATGTCACCTTGATTGTATAAAAGTGAGATCCCCATTGCCCCAGAGGATCAGTTCCTCATTTGACAGAGAGAGAGAGAGAGAGAGAGAGACGATTGGTGATGGTTTCACCTGAGGGTCACCTTGCCTCAGGCGAGGGGAGAGGTTGAGAAGGAGAGTCCTTCCTGGCGACCCCAGTGTTGGTATTGCTCTACCTTTCAAACCAGCTGTCCAAGCTAACTGACCCCACTCCCTCCCTCTGGGGGAACATGGTGGAAGAGATACAGTACTGCAGGTATAGGTGCACACACACATATGTAGAAGCTGTTCCTCAGCCAATCAGCAAGAGGGAGATTCATCATCTGCCCGGAACACACACCAACCGTCCAATCCAGAGGCCGGCAGCAACCTGGCAATGGAAATGGAATGACAGTGGCTGTCATGGCAACTGCCAATAGAATGACACTCCCTGGGACAACACCAACATTCAGAGGAACAGCCACGACAACTGGACCCTCGTACGATGAGGGGGTTTGCATGATTCAGTACTGCAGGTCGTTCTGCCATTACATGGCATTCCTCAATGCAAATTCGCTGTAACACGATTGACAGATTCGGGACGCTGTTTCCAAAGCGCAAACTTTTAAAACGTGTGCTGGCTGTAACGCGATTATATCGCCAACACTTCAAACCCAGTTTCTTCAGCGCAATTTTTCTATAACGCAGAGTTGCACAAGAATGTGATGGTTGTGTTACAGAAGAACTACCTGTGAGCATGCTGTGCACAGACTGAGGAATAGCAACCTGCTAAAGCATGAGAAAAGTCTCATATATTTGCTCAGGTAACACAAAATTTGCATGATAATTGCCCTCTGGGTATCATGGCTAGGCCAGGATTTATTGCCCATCCCTAATTGCCCTCTAGTTAGTGAAGCCCACATCTGTGGATGAGTCAATAAAAATTTGCACATAATTCATTTTGTGTAAAAAAGGGGACACCGGTAATTCTTCTATAACTTGATGGTTGCGTCCTTGTGCAAACCCACATTATTAGAAAAATTGCACTTCAGAAACAGCGCTGAAAGTGTCGGCGACGTAATCATGTTACAGCCAACACATGTTTTAAAAATTTGCACTTTAGAAACAGCATCTGCAATTCGTCAATCACGCTACAATTAATTCGCAATGATGAAATGCATGTGGTAACAGAACGACCTGTGTGTGGATTGGAATGCAATCATAGAGTCATAGAGGTGTACAGCATGGAAACAGACCCTTCGGTCTGTAGGTGTCCTTCCTAGTCTCCTACAGTCACGTGACAGCTTCCATGAGGCAGACACACTGTAGGGAGGCATCTTCAGATCATTTCAGTCAAGACCTAGTGTGGACATTGTACCTGTGAAACTTAGGGTGGATCACTGGTTCGGTTACAGAACTATTGAACTTACCAGACATCCTATTTAAACCTCAGCAACCTGCACCAGCCATGTAAAGACTGATAGAACTGATCAAAGGACTCAACAAGGGCAGCTAGTTTTAAATTTGTTAACTTTTTGCTTATAACTACTGTGTCTTATACCTCTCTATCAGACCACGCCTCAGGAAGGAGCAGCGCGCCAAAAGCTTACAATCTCATATAAACCTGTTGCACTATAACCTGGTGTCGTTTGACTTTTGACCACCCCAGTCCAACTCTGGCATCTCCACATCATGGCAATATAAAGAGCAAGGGAAAGTTGTGGTGGAGTGGTAATATCACTGAGTTAGTAATCCAGAGAACTAGGTGAACAGAGCTAGCGAAATTTAAATTCAATAAATCGGGAACAGAAAGCTACTCCTTAAATGATGATCATCAATTGATGTAAAAACAATCTGGATCAGGAAAAGGAATCTCAGTCTGACTTACCAAATCCATAGCAATAGGTTTGATTCCTAAATGGCTGACCAAGGGAGCCACTCATTCACAGGTAAATAGGGATGGGAATCAAATGCTGGTCTTGACAGTGAAGGGTTCAAGAGCACATTCAAACTCAGCCACATGTTACAATAATTGATATTTGGGCTATATTTTGAGACCTCTTGGTTAACTTAGCCGAGGCAGGCATGTCACAGGAATGTTGGCCGGGACATTTTGTTCTCATTTGGGTGGGAATTTCTCACATACATTTTAACGACCAGAACAGATATATTCACACTCCCACACTCAGACACTCAGACAGAAAAACACACAATCACATACTCTCATCCTCACATGGGCACTCACACAAAAACACACGCGCACTCAACATGCACCTACTAACACTCGCATGCACAAATGCACACAAACACACACATATGGTCACACACAAAAACATACATAGTCATACTGATGCACATGTTCAGACATGCATGCAGGTGTAATCACACTTATTCATGTTCATATGCAGATTCACATAAAAACACTCACATTCTGATGCTCTCACACACACATGCACAAACTCACACCTGCACACTCACCTGTGCACACTTGCTCACACTCACACTGGCTCAAACTCACACTCACACACATACACACAGACAAAAACACACTCTCATGCTCACACACACTCTCACACTTGTTCACACTAACACACATGCACACATTCATGCTCACGTGCACTTCCATTCACTCACACATGCATTCACACACAAACACAAAAACACACTCTCGTTCATGCACGCTGATGCCCTCACACTCACTCTGACATGTACGTACTTACGTGCACATAACTCACACACATATATACATTCAAAAGTACAATTCCATACACACTCAGTACACACGACCCTGATTTTATCATCTGTTCTCGATTCTGAAGTGGACAGTCAATTGAGAAATTGTGCTGAGTTCCTGGCTCCCATGTCGATATTGGAATTCTCTGGTCCAGAGGGCTGTATGTTCTCGGTCATTGAGTATGTTCCAGATAGAAATGGAATGGTTTCCAGATAATGTTATCAAGGGATTTGAGGATAGTGCAGGAAAATAGTGCTGAGGTCAAAAGTCAGCCATGATCTAGTTGAATATGGGAACAGTTTCGAGGGGCCAAATAGCCTGATTCCCTTCCTTTTCCCTATGTTCTTAGTACTCTTAATTCCCCTCCAAAATGGCCTAAGAAGATACTCAGGGAAGGGAAACTTCATCACAAACCATGAGACGGTAAATCAATGAATTTTCTTGCAGACCTTTACCACCCCATTAACCCCAGCTTTCCCAAAGTGGGAACTGCCTTCCCTCAGCCCATTGTGTGAATCTAGCCTTTCTGTGATCATTGGTCAGGCTGTGAGACCACCCAGTTACTGCTGAGGTTGGCACTGAAGCAACTGGCAATGCCTTCAGAACAGGAAGCAATCAGAGAAAGCTGACAGAGGAGGAATGATGACAATCCATTGATTTGGCAGCGTGTCGATGACATTTCAATCACCCTGCCCTCAGTCACGTCTGTCCTCTGATGAACACAACCTGTCCTTGTTTCGAGGTTAATGAAGCTGCAGATCCTTTGGGAATGCTGAGGATTGGTGCCCGATATAGCACTGCGTACCTCCCAGTGCTACTTTAGCAGGCTTTTCCATTGGTGAACCACTGGTGCATATGATGAAGGTCTCCATTTAATTACTGCTGCTCTGACCAGCCGCTCATTTCCCAATTCGCCAAGTGCCCTTGTCACTTCTGCCGAACAGTTGCATTTCCTGCGGCTGGGCCATATACAGCTGCCTTCTCATCACAGCCAGGGGCGATGGCTGGGCTGGACTGGTTCCTGGGGCAGGAAGGAAGGAAGAGAGGGAACAAGAAAGAGAGGAAGGAAGGGAGGGAGAAAGAAAGAAAGAGAGAAAGAAAGAAAGAGAGAAAGAAAGAAAGAGAGAAAGAAAGAAAGGAGAGAAAGAAAGAAAGAGAGAAAGAAAGAAAGAGAGAAAGAAAGAAAGAGAGAAAGAAAGAAAGAGAGAAAGAAGATAGATAGATAGATAGATAGATAGATAGATAGATAGATAGATAGATAGATAGATAGATAGATTTGGATGTCCACAGCAATAGCACATCCAGAACCATTACAGAAGGAGGCCATTCAGCCCATTGAGTCTACATTAGCTCTCTGACTGAGCATCTCACTCAATGCCATCTTCCTGCCTTCCACAGGTGAACTCTGCACCTTTTTCCTTCTCAAAAAGCGCTGCATTCTAGACCCTACACACTCTCTGTGAGAAAAGACACTTTCCTGCATCAATTCTGCTTGTTTTGCCAATCGTTTCAAACATTGTTCTTGATCCTTCAATCAAATCTCCACTTGGCCATCTCCTCTCCATGGAAACCTGACTTCTCCAGCGTATCGTTGGGAGTGAAGTGGTCCAGCCCCGAAGCAACTGGGTTGACACTGAAATGGTCTAGCAAGCCACTCAATTCAAGGGCAGCTAGGGATTGACGATAAACACTGGCCAGCCAGTAACGTCCACAACCCATGAGTGAATTAACAAAAAAAAATCTGGTCCATTATATCTGCTCTGCCATTCAAGAAGATTGGATAATCCTCAACTGCACTTCCCTGTCTTTTCCCTCTAACCCTTGATTCCCTTCCTGATTAGCCATCTGTCTATCCTGTATATAACTGCCTTCTTCTGGATGGCACAGAATCGTTAGAGCTCAGGAGGAGGACATTTGGCCCATTGGGTCTACACCAGCTGTCCAACTGAGCAACCCACTTCTTACCATTCTCCCGCCTGCACCTTATAAAATTCTTTAATGCAGGGGATTGCTTTGATCTGGAAGGTGCTGGCTAGTCCTCAATTTGAGGTTGATATTGACTAGGGGTGGCAGGATCACATGGCCTCCACCTGCAGCTCTTTGGGCATGTGGGTCAGGTCATCCTGGTCGACAGAGGGAGCCAGAGAGTAGGATTTGCCTCCTTTCCTTTCCTCTTCCTCAGGCGTTTGAACTCAAAGCAGCTCGATGGACCAGTGGTCACCATTTTGAAGGATGGGTGACAAACGCCTCGCAGTCATAAGTGTCACAGCTGTCACATCTCAGGAAGGAGGAGGAACAGCGTGGCACTCCGTCAGGGAACACAGCTCTTTGGAGGAGTTGAGATCTTTGAGAACAGCGTATGATGGATGAGTGGAGTTTGCCATGAATCAGGATAAGGAGCAGCAAAAGATGTTGATGAATCAGAGGGTGCTGGATGGCAGGCTGGTTAGGAGCAAGCAGGAATAGTCAGACCTGGAGGTAGCCAAACCAAGAATTAGGGTCTCTCCCTTAGAGGTGCTGAAGGGAAGGACAATTTTAGCAACTTTAGCAATCCAGTGAAGATCAGTCCATTCAATAAAGACTGACTCAAATTCAATTTTATTCTGGTATTTATGGCTTCATTCAACTGCCAAGTGAATTAATTGTTCCAAAAGAAATAATTCATCCTCATTAGGTGGCTCACTGGTTAGCACTGCTGCCTTACAGCACCAGGGACCCAGGTTATATTCCACCTTCGGGTGACTGTCTGTGTGGGGTTTGCACATTCTCCACGTGTCTGTGCGGGTTTGCTCCAGGTGCTCCGGTTTCCTCCCGTGGTCCAATCTTTTGCTAGAGCTGCTCTGGAGGATTTAAACTGGTAAGATGGAGCATTGGGACCCATGGATAGTGAGTAAAGAGACCAATCTGAGACTGGTACAGTTGAGAACAAAGACGAGTCAAATAGTCAGGGCAGGCAGGGACAAAGCAGAGAACAAGGTAGGACTCATAATTAAACTGCAATTATTTCAATGCAAGGGGTCTAACAGGGAAGGCAGATGAACTCAGGGCATGGTTAGGAACATGGAACTGGGATATCAAAACAATTACAGAAACATGGCTCAGGGATGGACAGGACTGGCAGCTTAATGTTCCAGGATACAAATGCTACAGGAAGGACAGAAAGGGTGGCAAGAGAGGGGGAGGAATGGCATTTTTGATAAGGGACAGCATTACAGCTGTACTTAGGGAGGATAGTCCCAGAAATACATCCAGGGAAGTTATTTGGGTGGAACTGAGAAATGACAAAGGGACGATCACCTTATTGGGATTGTATTATAGACCCCCTAATAGTCAGAGAGAAATTGAGAAACAAACTTGTAAGGAGATCTCAGCTGTCTGTAGGAATAATAGGGGGGTTATGGCAGGGGATTTTAACTTTCCAAACATACACGTGGACTGCCATAGTGTTAAGGGTTTAGACAGAGAGGAATTTGTTAAGTGTGTACAGAAAATTTTCTGATTCAGTATGTGGATGTATCTACTAGAGAAGGTGCAAAACTTGACCTACTCTTGGGAAATAAGGCAGGGGAGGTGACTGAGGTGTCAGTGGGGGAGCACTTTGGGGCCAGCGACCATAATTCTATTAGTCTAAAAATAGTGATGGAAAAGGATAGACCAGATCTAAAAGTTGAAGTTCTAAATTGGAGAAAGGCCAATTTTGATGGTTTTAGGCAAAAGCTGATTGGGGGCAGATGTTCGCAGGTAAAGGGACGGCTGGAAAATGGGAAGCCTTCAGAAATGAGATAACGAGAGTGCAGAGAAAGTATATTCTTGTTAGGGTGAAAGGGAAGGCTGGTAAGTATAGGGAATGCTGGATGACTAACAAAATTGAGGGTTTGGTTAAGAAAAAGAAGGAAGCATATGTAAGGTATAGATAGAGCGAATGAATCCTTAGAAGAGTATAAAGGCAGTAGGAATATACCTAAGAGAGAAATTAGGAGGGTAAAAAGGGGACATGAGATAGTTTTGGCAAATAGAGTTAAGGAGAATCCAAAGGGTTTTTACAAATACATTAAGGACAAAATGTAACTAGGGAGAGAATAGGGTCCCTTAAAGATCAACCAGGCAAAAGTGGGTACTGCAGATGCTGGAGATTAGAGTTAAGATTAGAGTCCTTCACCAGGCTTTTGCCTGAAATGTTGATTTTCCTGCTTCTTGGATGCTGCCTGACCTGCTGTGCTTTTGCAGCACCACTCTAATCTTGACTCCCCTCAAAGATCAGCAAGGCGGCCTTTGTGTGGAGCGGCAGGAGATGGGGAAGTTACTAAGTGATATATTGCATTAATATTTACTGTGGAAAAGGACATGTAATATATAGAATGTAGGGAAATAGATGGTGACATCTTGGAACATGTCCATATTATAGAGGAGGAAGTGCTGGATGTCTTGAAACTCATAAAAGTGGATAAATCCCCAGGACCTGATCAGGTGTACCCTAGAACTCTGTGGGCAGCTAGGGAAGTGATTGCTGGGCCTCTTGCTGAGATTCTTGTATCATCGATAGTCACAGGTGAGGTGCCAGAAGACTGGAGGTTGGCTAACGTGGTGCCATTATTTAAGAAGAATGATAAAGACAAGCCAGGGAACTATAGACCAATGAGCCTGATGTCAGTGGTGGGCAAGTTGTTGGAGGGAATCCTGAGGGATAGGATGTCCATGGTATTTGGAAAGGCAAGGACTGATTAGGGATTCACCTGCACCTCCACACACATCACTTACTGCATCCGCTGCACCCGATGTGGCCTCCTCTACATTGGGGAGACAGGCCGCCTACTTGCGGAATGCTTCAGAGAACACCTCTGGGACACCCGCACCAACCAACCCAACCACCCCGTGGCTGAACACTTTAACTCCCCCTCCCACTCCACCAAGGACATGCAGTTCCTTGGCCTCCTCCATTGCCAGACCATGGCAACACGACGCCTGGAGGAAGAACGCCTCATCTTCCACCTAGGAACTCTCCAACAACAAGGGATGAATGCTGATTTCTCTAGCTTCCTCATTTCCCCATCCCCCACCTTTTCTCAATCCCAAACCTCAGACTCAGCACCACCTTCTTGACCTGCAATCTTCTTTCCGACCTCTCCGCCCCACCTCCTCTCTGGCCTATCACCCTCACCCTAACCTCCTTCCACCTATCGCATTCCCAATGCCCCTCCCCAAGTCCCTCCTCCCTACCTTTTATCTTAGCCTGCTTGGCACACCCTCCTCATTCCTGAAGAAGGGCTTATGCCCGAAATGTCGATTTTCCCGCTCCTTTGATGCTGCCTGACCTGCTGCGCTTTTCCAGCAACACATTTTTAAGCTCTGATTAGGGATAGTCAACATGGCTTTGTGCGTAGGAAATCATGTCTTACAAACTTGATTGAGTTTTTTGAAAAAGGAACAAAGAGGATTGATGAGGGCAGAGCGGTAAATGTGATGTATATGGACTTCAGTAAGGTGTTCGATAAGGTTCTCCATGGGAGACTGGTTAGCAAGGTTAGATCTCATGGAAGACCTCAGGGAGAACTAGCCATTTGGATACAGAACTGGCTCAAAGCTAGAAGACAGAGGGTGGTGGTGGAGGGTTGTTTTTCAGACTGGAGGCCTGCGACCAGTGGAGTGCCACAAAGATCGGTGCTGGGTCCCTACTTTTCAGCATTTATATAAATGATTTGGATGCAAGCATAAGAGGTACAGTTAGTAAGTTTGCAGATGACACCAAAATTGGAGGTGTAGTGGACAGCGAAGAGGATTACCTCAGATTACAACAGGATCTGGACCAGATGGGCCAATGGGCAGAGAAGTGGCAGATGGAGTTTAATTCAGATAAATGTGAGGTGCTGCATTTTGGGAAAGCAAATCTTAGCAGGACTTATACACTTAACGGTCAGATCCTAGAGAGTGTTGCTGAACAAAGAGACCTTGGAATGCATGTTAATAGCTCCTTGAAAGTGGAGTTGCAGGTTGATAGGATAGTGAAGAAGGCATTTGGTATGCTTTCCTTTATTGGTCAGAGTATTGAGTACAGGAGTTGGGAGGTCATGTTGCGGCTGTACAGGACATTGGTTAGGCGTGCAATTCTGGTCTCCTTCCTATCGGAAAGCTGTTGTGAAACTTGAAAGGGCTCAGAAAAGATTTACAAGGATGTTGCCAGGGTTGGAGAATTTGAGATATAGGGAGAGGTTGTAAAGGCTGGGACTGTTTTCCCTGGAGCGTCGGAGACTGAGGGGTGACCTTATAGAGGTTTATAAAATCATAAGGGGCATGGATATGGTAAATAGACAAAGTCTTTTCCCTGGGGTCGGGGAGTCCAGAACTAGAGGGCATAGGTTTAGGGTGAGAGGGGAAAGATATAAGAAAGACCTAAGGGGCAAATGTTTCCATGCAGAGGGTGGTACATGTATGGAATGTGCTGCCAGTGGTGGAGGCTGATACAATTGCAACATTTAAGAGTCATTTGAATGGGTATATGAATAGGAAGGGTTTGGAGGGATATGGGCCGGATGCTGGCAGGTGGGACTAGATTGGGTTGGGCTATCTGGTTGGCATGGACAGGTTGGACCGAAGGGTCTGTTTCCATGCTGCACATCTCTATGACTATGTGACTCTATGTGCAGGTTAGGGTGGATTGACTATGGGAAATACAGGGTAATGGCATGGGATGCTCTTTGGAGGGTCAGTGTGGAGTTGATGGGCCAAAACACCTGCTTCCACACTGTAGGGATTCTTGGATGGTTAGGATTTGGGGAATATTATCTCTAGTCTAACAGAAAAACCTTTTAATATTACAAAACATCTTTGTGTTTCATTGCCTCCTGTCAAATACATATGTTATAGGCAGTTAACTCTGAACATAAAGCAGTGTTGATAGTGTTGATAGGTTGGAATTACAATCAGTAATGTGCAGACGGCCTTTGGTATGCATGTCGCTCAGTATACTTGAGTGAAATTGTATCCTGGTGCTTACATCTGGTTGAAAAGATCAGTACAATTTTAATTAAATTTTGTTCCTACATTTGTTGAGTTTTCAAAACTTGTGGCACTTTAACAAAGACAGAGAATGCTGGAGAAACCTAGCAGGTCTACAAGGATTGTCCACAAGGACTCTTACTGATTTTTATAGATGCATCATAGAAAGCATCCTATCTGGATGCATCACAATGTCGTTTGGCAACTGCACTTCCCAAGACTGCAAGAAACTACAGAGGGTTGTGACTACAGCCCAGTCCATCACACATGCCAGCCTTCCATCCACTGAGTCTAGATTAGAGTGGAGTTGGAAAAGCACAACAGGTCAGGCAGCATTCCTGATGAAGGGCTTTTGCCCGAAACGTCAATTTTCCTGCTCCTCGGATGCTGCCTGACCTGCTGTGCTTTTCCAGCACCACTCTGATCTAGACTCTGATCTCCAGCATCTGCAGTACTCACTTTTGCCTTCCATCCATTGACACCATCTATACTTCCCATTGTTTCGGCAAAGCAACCAACATCATCTAAGATAAAAACCACACAACACCAGATTATAGTCCAACAGGTTTAATTAGAAGCACTAGCTTTCGGAGTTTTGGAGTATAAGATCGTAAGATACAGAATTTATAGCAAAAGTTTACAGTGTGATGTAACTGAAATGATATATTGAAAAAGACCTGGATTGTTTGTTAAGTCTCTCATCTTTTAGAATGACCATGTTGGTTTCAATTCTTTCACATATAAATCTCAGAACTTCCTTGAAGTTACATTCTCAATGAACTTTAACAATAGTGGGAGGTATCCTGACATGAATAGGTGGTATCCATTACCACCATTACACATGGGGACACCTCCCACCATGTACATGGCAGGTACTCATGTGACTCAGCCAACGTTGTCTATCTCATGCGCTGCAGGCAAGGATGCCCTGAGGCATGGTACATTGGTGAGACCGAGCAGAGGCTACAGCAACAGACACCACGCAACAATCACCAGGCAGGAGTGTTCCCTCCCAGTCAGAGAACACTTCAGTGGTCTGGGACATTCGATCTTTGGGTGACCATCCTCCAAGGCCAACTTTGGAATAGACAACAATGCAAAGTGGCCGAGCAGAGGCTGATAGCCAAGTTCGGTACCCACAGGGACGGCCTCAACCGGGACCTTAGGTTCATGTCACACTACAGGTGACCCCACTGCACTACACACACAGACACACCGACTTATACCCCTTTACACTCACACACACACCCTCTCACAGACACTACATAACCCACTTGTACACATACACATATAAGTTTGTGGGGTGAATTTGAACTTGCTGAATTACATTTTATTGTGCTCCAAGACTACATGAGTCTATGTAAGATTCTGCAAATCCCTTTTTTAGATTAGAATCAGTCTGAACATTGGGGCACAGACAGCCTCACACAGGGCACCTCACACCTTCAATGCATTATCTGGGCCGACATGGCACCAATTGTTAAAGTTCACTTGAGACTGTAACTTTTAAACAAAGTTTTGCAATGTATCATCTTGAGGGGCTGTGTTCCAAAGTTCTATTCTGCTAAACAGCTACTTAGAGGACCTGTACCACATGCTTGCTCTGTCTTATTTTCTTCAATAGAATGTAAATCTTCATAAATCACATTTTGGCTGGGTCAGAATCCTGGCAATGCCTCCCTAACAGCACTGTCAGTGTCCCCACAGCACATGGACCGCAGTGGTTTAAGAAGATAGCTCACCACTACCTTCTTGAAGGCAACTAGGGATGGGCAATAAATGCCGGTCCATAGCAATGCCCGCATCCAATGAATGGATTAAAAGAATGGCTGTAGTGAAAATCATTTTCAGAGCTCTAGATTGGAAAAGTGGGATTGGGTGAGCCATTGCTGCTGAGGGTTAACTCAGATACGATGAAACAAACAGCTTCCTTCTGTGCTACAACCATTCAACAATTCTAAGTCTGAATACAGATTGTTGGAATTGGCAGAACATCAACAGAGTGTGCTAGATAATGCTTCCAAACATCACCAAATCAATTCTCACTCACTCACACCAGTTTGGAGACTGTCAGGAATGCGATAAGTCAGTGTACTCCTTCCACCTCAACAGTGGCAGTGCAAACCAGAATTGCAATACTAGAAGGAGCCACACTATTGTGTTTATAATGGAGTTCACCTCAACCAGTCTTGACATGCTCTAACATACTGTGACTGCTTAGTTTCCAGGATTATGTCCAAATACTTTGTCTGATTTTAGAAAATCAAGTGCTGAACTGATTTGGTTTCAAAGCTCAGATTCTAAAGGTCCTGTGTCAAAGTTGAACGCATTCCACACAGTCAGAAATTTTGTTCCACATTTTATAACAACATCGTCATCCAGGATACATTGGACTGAAATGTAAGTGAGGGATCAAGGTCATATTTGAAACCATGTACTGGGGTTAATGGGCTGTATTCCCATTGAATCATGAAGGCTTGACACTCACAACTCACAGTGCATTTCCAACATTGAAAACTATCCGGGAATATGCATATTGAGCCACAGATTGAATTACTCGGCAGTGTCCAAAAATCCTGATTTTTTAAATAGGATTGTCCTGTCCTTCTGCCTGAGTCTGTTTTTGTTTCTTCCTGGGGACTATTTTCATCGTGTATTTCAAAAGTGATCTGTGCTGTTGCACTCTTTTCATTGGCTGATTTTCCCAGAGAAACCTGTGCATCCACCATATTTATCTAAAGCAATGCATGGCAGGGGGCTGGTTTGGCCGCCATCTTTGTAGGGGGCAATGGATAGCAGAAAGCATGTGAGGCTACCATCTTTACAGAGGACAATGCACAGTAGGCAATATGTGAGGTTGCCATCTTTATAGGGGGCAATGTATGGCAAGGAGCAGTGAGGACGCCATCTTTATAGGGGGCAAAGCATGGCAGAAAGCCTGTGAAGCCACACTTCAGAGGGAGCAATGCATGGCAAGGTGCAGATGAGGCTGCTATCTTTAAAGGGACAATACATTGAATGGAGCAGTGGAATCCACCATCTTTATAGGGGGCAATGCACAGCAAGAAGCAGGTGAGCCCGCCATCTTTATACAGGGTAATGCATGACAAGGAAAGGGTGAGTCTGCCATCTTTAAATGGGGCAATACACGTGTGTAACTATCCTGGACTGAAAGTTGGGTGAGAGGCATCATTTTTTGCCCATCCCTAATTGCCCTTTATTTGCTTGGCCATTGCAGAGGGCAGTTAAGAGTCATTGCTGTGGGTCTGGACAGACTGGGTAAGGATGGCAGATTTCCTTCCCTAAAGGACATTAATGAGCCAGATGGGATTTTATGTCAATCATCAATTTTTACTTGGTCACCTTTAGCTTATAATTGCAATTCTTAATTGAATTCAGATGTCACCTGCCACAGTGGGATTTGAGCCCATGTCACTAGAACGTTAGCTTGGGGGGGGTCTCTAGGTTACCAGTGAATGCTTCACAGAAATGTCTTAATGGAAGCATAGAAAATGCAAACAGGAGTAGGCCATTCGGCCTTTGAGCCTGCTTCACCATTCAATATGATTGTGGCTGATCTTCTATCTCAACGCTACATTCCCGCTTGCTCTCCATACCTCCTGATGCCTTTAATATCTCAACAAAATCAATCTGTTTCTTGAATATATTCAGATATTTGGTAGAGAATTCCTGGGTGAAGAAGGAGGAGAGGGAGATGGTGAGTGGTAGTGGGGATCAGTGAAGGATTTCCAGAAGATGGGATTCAGACGTGTTCAGCGTCAGAAGGACCTGGGAAACCCCTGGATGTGACCTCTTGGATGCAGAGCTGAGCAAACGCACAGCGGAGAGCCTGAGAGATGAGGAAGCGATGGAGCCTACAATTTGTTACTTGTCAGGGCCTTTCAGCAGGGCCTTGCTGGAGGGACAACTACTTTTGGATGAAAGGTCAAAGGAGACATGAGGGGTAAGCTTTTTACACAGAGAGTGGTAGGTGTGTGGAATGTGCTGCACGGGTGGTGGTGGAGGCAGACACAATAGGGGCGTTTAAGGGACTTTTAGGTAAGCACATGGATATACAAGGAATAGAGGGATCTGGACCAAAGGGAGGCAGAAGGGATTAGTTTAATTTGGTGTGATGTGCAGCACAACATTGTGGGCCGAAGGGCCCATTCCTGTGCTGTAATGTTCTATGTTCTATATACAATATAAAACAGTATATAGTGATGTATGTACAATATACAATGAAGGTGGTAGCTTTTAATTAAGTATCATGGCATCAAATCTAGGTCCTGCATGTGATGCTCAAAAGGCACCTCGGAGGAATTGGTTGTGGAGCCTATTCCATCAGATAAGAAAGAATATTGTTTTAAAAACTGAGGGGAGAGTGGTGATGAATTTGTACCGATACCTCTGGAGGAAGAAGATTGTTACAAACGAGGTTGAGTTCTCGAGAGGAAAGGAATGTCAATTTGCAGATGGCAATCAATAATGGCAGCCATATTTAATACATTTTTAATTTCAGTCTTCATTAATGCTGAAGACAGTCCCCTAAGTGGCTGAGAGAGGGTGTTGACTGCAGTGAGATTGGAAAGCAGACTTAGTGTTTGTTGAAGAGCCAGGCGGTTAGTCAGTGTGTTTATCCCAGCATGAGATCAATCGAACTCAGGCCTTGAAGGCAATAGGGATTGGTAATAAATTCTGGCCCAAAGCAATGAGCAAATTTTAAAAAAACCTGAAGGGAACGGGCAGCACTCTTTTAGAGGGCTAGTACACAAAGGGCAGGCTGAATGGCCTTCTTGTACTGTAACTGTGCTGAGATTCTAGCCGGCAACTGCCAAAAAAACAATTCCCTAAGAAACAAACAATTCCCCGGACAGTTCACAAATGGATTACTTGTGAGAGGCCACAGAACCGGTGAACCCAACATGGTGAGGATCCCAGTCTCGGGAATGCCCACCTCTTCCTGGAATGAGGAGAAATTACTTTGGAATTATTGGAATTCTCAACCCTATGGAGCTGTGGATGTTCTATCAATGAGTAGATTCAAGATCAATAGGTTTTCAAGTATCAGGGATAAGGGGGATGAATGGGGGGAAGAGGGCAGGCTATGATAGGATTGATGTAGAAGGGCAACTATGATAACGTTGAATACTTCAAGGAGCAGAAAGGCCTCCCAATCCCTACTCCTGCCTCTTATCAACTTTGACTACATAAAATTCTTTCTATCGTGACTGATTCAGAAGAAAATTTCCAAAGCATTTTATTTTGCGTCTGAAGAATGCCACAAATATCTTTAATTCCACAGCGTATAAAAAAATCCTGACCACCACTTTTGTTTGAGATGTAGTGAAAGCGAGATCAATGTTTTCGAAAGTAAGACTAAGTGAGTTTGACCAGAAATGATTGAGATTTGACAGCTCCAATTATACCCAATTTGGTTTGTCAACATCAAACCTGGCAGGTCAGTGAGACCTTCATTTTGAATGTTTTTCTCACAACCACACTCCCAGGTCTCTTTTTGGCATTTTAGCACAAATGCTGTGTTTTAAGTTCACTCTTGCCTGAAGCCTGAGGACTGAAGCTGAACACTCCACAACGTGACCAATCGATCGAAATCTTTAGATCCTCACCCTCTGAGATTTGATTTTAGTCACTGCGATATGGCTTTGGAAAGGCTGCAAAAGGGGTTTAACCAGAGCCTGGATTGGAGTGCATTAGCTATAAGGAGAACCCAAAGAACTGAGGATGCCTGTAAATCAGAAACAACAAAAAAAAACCCAGAAATTGCCAGAAAAGCTCAGCAGGTCTAGCAGCGTTTGTGGAGAGAAATCAGGAGTTAATGTTCTGGGTCGAGTGACCCTTCCTCAGAACTCAGAGCTGTAAGGAGAGGTTGGACAAAGTTGGATTGTTTTCACTGGAGTGTGAAGGCCGAGGGGTGACCTGATAAAATGGTGCGAGACATGGATAGGTTGATTAGTCAGGGGTCTTTTTCCCAGGATGGAAATGTCAAATACGAGGGGCATCGGTTTAAAGTGAAAGGGGGATAAAGGAGATGTGTGAGGCAAGCATTTTTTACACAGAGGGTGTTAGGTGCATGGAACGCACTGCCTGGGGAGGTGATAGAGGCACATACAATAACAACTTTTAAGGGGCATTTAGACAGACACATGAACTGAGAATAGAGGGATATGGACCAGGTGCAGGGAGATGGGATTCGTTTAGAATAGCATCATGGTCAGCACAGACATGGCAGGCCGAAGGGCCTATTCCTGTGCTGTATTGTTGTATATTCTATGATCTATGTTCAGTGATCCATATCACAAAGGAATGGCTCTTTTAAGCAAATAGTCTCTTCTTAATAATTAAAAAATCTTAATTTGTTTTAAAGCCAATGCGTTGCTGTGTTCCCGGAGTCACATGTAGGCCAGACAGGGTAAAGACGGCAGGTTTCCTTCCCTAAAGGGACATTAGTGAACCAGATGGGTTCCTACCACAGTCTGATGGTCATCATCACTGAGACTAGCCACCATTCCAGATTTTTATTCATCAAATTTATATTCCACTAACTGTCATGCTGGGATTTGAACCCATGACCCCCGGGGCCTCTGGTTTACTTGCTCAAAAGGCGATGATGGTTCTCAGTCATCTCTGGACATCTGTAGCCCTCTGGGGTAGAGAGTTCCAAACATTTACCAGCCCCAGAGTGAAGACCTTTCTCCAAAGCCCCGGCCTTACCCTCAGGACGATTTGAGGGAAGAATGTTGTGAGAAGTTTTGATCCTCTTGTTTATTGGAGGCAGTTCAGAGAAAGTTCACCAAAATAATCCCTCGGATGGAGGGATCAGTCTTATGGACAAAGGCTAAACAGGTTGGGACTATAGTCCCTGGAGTTTAGAAGAATGGGAGGTGACCTTATTGAAACATGTCAGATTCTTAATGGGGCTTGACAGGGTCAATGTTTCCCCCTCATGGGAGGGTCTAGGACCAGAGGTCATAGTCTCAGAATAAAGGAGCTCCAATTTAAGACTGAGATGAGGAGGAATTTCTTCTCCCAGTCTTTGCAACTCCTTGTCACAGAGAGCTGTGAGGGCAGAGTTATCTAAGGCTGAGATAGATAGATTCTTGACCAATAGTGCAATCAAGGATTAAAGGAAAATGCAGGAAAGTGGACGTGAGGAGCATTGGATCAGCCATGATCCTATTGAATGGTGTGCAAACTAAAGGGGCCAAGTCTGTCCCTATTTCTCATGGTCTGATGATTTTATGAAAAGGAAGAGAGAGATGGTGAGATTCAGGGAGGTAAATCCAGAACTCAACTCCCACCAATGACAAACATGTACAACCCTAGGCTGCTATGGAGGTGAAAATTGAAAAACACGGAGATCTTGGATGGTGGAAGTGTTGGAGGGGGAAATAACGTGGAGGTGTTTGCTGGACCAAAGGTCAATGCAGGTGAATGATCATGTAGCTGATGGATTTAGGTGCAAGTTCCTGGGGATCAGTTTGGGTGAGCCCTGGTTTATGGGGTGGGAGGCCAATGGAGAGCATTGGAACTGTTGAGTTGAACCATTGAGAAATTCGTTAGCTAGACCGAGGGCTGTAACATACTGGGGGGGGGTGGGAAAGAAGGAAAATATGAAATGAACAATTGAAAAAAAGATTGAGAAAAGATTTTCTTTGAATGAAAGAAGGTGTGAAGGAGAGATGCATGCTGGGTAGCTTTGGTGTGGGAGGTGGTCTTGTTGTCCAAATGGAAATGCCCCAAATCTCACTTAATTTCCATCTAATCTTTTTCTGTTGATTGAAAACATCAGTCATTGGGTATTGTTAAGGCAGAGGTAGATAGATTCTTCTTGAACAAGGGAGTCAGTCATCGTCGGGTGGTGGGTGGGGAACTGGAGTTAAAGCCGCTGTCAGATCAGCTTTGATCCAGAAGTCTGGTGGAGCAGGCTTGAGGGACTGAATGGCCGACTCCTGCTCCTTGTTCTTATGCTGCTTTGAAAATCTAACAGCACCAGTTCAAACTGTTTACTATTGAGCAGAACACAGCCTTGTTCATGTAAGATACCCCAGGATCGGTCGCAGCAACGGCTAACTGGAAGAATTATAAAATTTGGTTTGAAAGCTGTGAGGAATAACTCTTCATTCCTGGTCTGCCTCGGGTAATAAACATTAATGGAGCTGAAGACACAGCAATACATTTCTTTTTTCTGGTAATTTCATTAATTTCCTGTTGCTGACAGTAACATCTTGAGAAGTTTATAATTTCCTTTCTGAAGCCTGAAGATTCTCACTGGCCCTTGGTAATTGCTTTGCAATGATTCACCCTTTCACTTTCTGCATTGATTTATTGTCTTTCATTATGGTAGCAAGTGTAAGATCATGTGTTCCCAGGATGTTAGCTTCACAGGAAATCCTCAGTATCAACAGGAAATGCCTTCCACAGATCAGTGTCGTCAAACAGCAGCAGGATAATTGAGAAACGTCTTACATTTGCACGGTCATCCATTGGGATCACCAGCGATGTTGGGGAGATCACTGCCACCAGTGTTTCTTTCTGGGATTAGTCTAAACTATTGACACCAACTGGGGAAGAATGCCCACTTACAGTCTCTTCGGCAAACTTGATGAACAGTAAAAAGGTTTATTACATATAACTTAATAGTGAGTGCCCATAAGACTCTGAATGTTCTTTAGTGAGGGAAATCTGTCCTCATCTGCTCTGTGATTCCTGACCTACAGCCATGTGGTTTACTCTTCACTGCCATGAGAAATGAGTGATAAAGTTGATGTGCTGCCAAATTATTACCATTTGGGAATTCAAACATTTAAAATTGAGAAAGATGGATTTTGGTTTTGGTTTTGTTTCTGCGAAGGGGGCTTTTTAAAGAGGTCAGAAACCATTTGGAACAATGACAAAAACAAATAACTGCCAAGAAAGCATGTGATTGAGTTAAATGTCTATCAGGACGTTGGAGATGCTGATTGATGGAACCCTTCTACTGCTGAGTTTACAACAAATACAGAAAACAGACCTGGGGCCATTATTTTAGTTTTTTCAACTGCGCTTCAGTAGAGTCGAGAGTTCAATTCAGGAGCTGAGTTTTTCCTGAGGAGAAGGATCTTAGTTTGTGAAGTCTCTAAGCCGTGAGAGTTTGTAGAAAAGTTTCAAGTTGTCAGAAGTGAGAAGGTGTTTGGGTCAGCAGTCAAGAAGAAAAATTGGTAAGAATTCATAAATCTGTCCCGGTGATCCCAGAGGGAAAACTGGACTGAGTCAGTTAAGACACCAATTGAAGAGTTGAGTAGGGGACATTGGTGAGGCCACTTTTGGAATACTGCATACAATTCTTGTCACCCTTCTTTAGGAAGGATGTTGTGAAACCTGAAAGAGTTCAGAAAAGATTTAAGACCATAAGACCATAAGACATAGGAGTGGAAATAAGGCCATGTGGCCCATCGAGTCCACTCCGCCATTCAATCATGGCTGATGGGCATTTTAACTCCACTTACCTGCATTCTCCGCGTAGCCCTTAATTCCTTGAGATATCAAGAATTTATCAATCTCTGCCTTGAAGACATTTAATGTCCCAGCCTCCACTGCACTCTGCGGCAATGAATTCCACAGGCCCATCACTCTCTGGCTAAAGAAATGTCTCCACATTTCTGTTCTGAATTTACCCCCTCTAATTCTAAGGCTGTGTCCACGGGTCCTAGTCTCCTCGCCTAACGGAAACAATTTCCTAGCTTCCAGCCTTTCCAAGCCATGTATTATCTTGTAAGTTTCTATTAGATCTCCCCTTAATCTTCTAAACTTCAATCCCAGAATCCTCAGCAGTTCCTCGTATGTTAGACTCACCATTCCAGGGATCATCCGTGTGAATCTCCGCTGGACACGCTCCAGTGCCAGTATGTCCTTCCTGAGGTGTGGGGACCAAAACTGGACACAGTATTCCAAATGGGGCCTAACCAGAGCTTTATAAAGTCTCAGTAGCACAACGGTGCTTTTACATTCCAACCCTCTTGAGATAAATGACAACATTGCATTCGCGTTATTAATCACAGCCTCAACCTGTATGTTTACTTTTAGAGAATCCTCGACTAGCACTCCCAGATCCCTCTGTACTTTGGCTTTATGAATTTTCTCACCATTTAGAAAGTAGCCCATGTGTGTATTCTTTTTTCCAAAGTGCAAGACCTCGCATTTGCTCACATTGAATTCCATCAGCCATTTCCTGGACCACTCTCCCAAACTGTCTAGATCCTTCTGCAGCCTCCCCACTTCCTCAGTACTACCTGCCTGTCCACCTAACTTTGTATCATCGGCAAACTTCTGTTTTCCCTGGAGTGTCAGAGGCTGAGGGGTGACCTTATAGAGGTTTACAAAATTATGAGGGGCATGGATAGGATAAATAGGCAAAGTCTTTTCCCTGGGATGGGGGAGTCTAGAACTAGAGGGCATAGGTTTAAGGTGAGAGGGGAAAGATATAAAAGAGACCAAAGGGGCAACTTTTTCACACCCAGGGTGGTACGTGTATGGAATGAGCTGCCACAGGAAGTGGTGGAGGCTGGTACAATTACTGTATTTAAAAGGCATCTGGATGGGGACATGAATTGGAAGGGTTTGGAGGGATATGAGCCAGGTTCAGGCAAATAGGACTAGATCAGATTGGGATGTCTGGACAGTATGGAAGAGTTGAACTGAAGGGTCTGTTTCTGTGCTGTGTAACTCTAAGACTCTATGGTGATGTTGTAGTGACTTACCATCATGGGGACAGCTACAAAGACAAATCAGGTTTCACTCTGGGATCTGACTTGTCCTGTGCTACTATTGGATGGGATTGTAACCAATGGCCTGACAAGCCACTCAGTCCTACAGGGGTGGGCCATTTATGGTGCCTTCATCATTGATGCTCATTTCCCATGAATAAATAAAATCACAGCAAACAATTTATCACAGGACGAAATACTCCCCACTTGCCTGGATGGGTGCAGCTCCAACAACACTCACGAAGATTGACACCATCCAGGACAAAGCAGCCCATTTGATTGGCACCACATCCCCTCCCTCCACCACCAATGCTCAGCAGCAGCAGTGTGTTCTATCCGCAAGATGCACTGCAGAAATTCACCAAAGATCCTTAGGCAGCACCTTCCAAACCCAGGACCACTTCCATCTAGAAGGACATGGACAGCAGATACATGGGAACACAAGCCCATGCAAGTTCCCCATCTAGCCTCTCAGCATCCTGACTTAGAAATACTGTATATTGCTGTTCCTTAAGCATTGCTGGGTCAGAATCCTGGAATTCCCTACCTAATGGCACTGTGGGTCAACATACCGTTGAGGTACTGCAGCGGTTCAAGAAGGCAGTGCACCCCCCACCCTCACAAGTGGGCAACTAGGGACGGGCAATAAATGCTGGCCCAACCAATGACACCCACATCCCACAAATGAATAAATGAAATACCAATTAATCCAGTCCCATTAATCCTGGAGAAAACACATCTTGGGAACAACATAGTAAACACAACAAACAAAAAACAGAGTTTATGAGGCAGCTATAAATGTTCAAATTGATAGAAATGACAAAATAATTCTAGATCATCTCCAGTAACCAAAAAGACACACTGAGAATTGGAATAGATGAATTGTAAATTAAATTTTGTCCCTTTAAACTGAATGTACACAGAACTAATATGGTCCTGTCAAACTGAATCATAAAACAGTGGAGTCTGCATATATGAACCAAAGGAATCGATTGTGCAAGGATAGCAGATTATAAACGTCTCCTTTTAACATCTCTTTCCCGGTTGTATGTAAAGCAGAGTGCACGCAGTGATACAGACAATTGGTTGCAAGTTACTAATGTTGATTCAACACAAACCCATGGACGAGGGGCTGATGCTGGTGTTGTGATAATGTTACTGACTGAGTAAAGCAGAGAACCACACGAAAGCTCCAGGACTCGAATCTCACTGTGACAGAATTTAAACTTTTAAAAATAAATCTATAATATACAGCTAGTCTCACTGATGGTGACCATCACTGATTGTGGTAAAAACCCATCGGATTCTCTCTGAGGGAGGGAACTCTGCTGTTCTTACCCCGGTCAGACCTAAAGCCTGATTCCAGACCCACAGCTCTGGGAGGGGGAGGAGGGGGATTGAATTTTAACTACACTGTAGAAAGGCCCAGAAAGCCTTTCGATTTATAGGCATTAAGGAAAGCACATCAAATAGTGTAAATGTCACATCTCATCAATGCATATGAAAAACAGGCCATTCTGCCCCTTAATACTGTTCTGCAGTTCAATTAAGCTCATGGTATGTTCTAAATGTGGCCTCACTCCATTTTCCCACCTACCCCTAATTACTTTTGACTCCCTCGTTAGTGAAGAATCTGTCTGCCTCGATCGACAAAAACTATTCAAAGCTCCATCTCCTGTGCTCTCTGGGTAGATGTTCCAAAGATTCACGACCCATAGAGAGAGAAACGAAAATCTCCACATCTTCATTCATCACAATGGGGATGGATTGATGTAGGGGCAGGCCCTATTAAAATATACTCAGGAACTCTGAGGACAATAATTGCAATGTGAATGTTCATTGGAAACACAGAATCATACAATGACGAAAAGGCAGATGAAGGCCAGTCGGCTTTTCCAATGGACAATACCTGTACAGGTGAGGAAGGGGATACAGGCAATGTCCCCATACAGGTGAGGGAGGGTATACAGGCTAATGTCCCTGTACAGGTGAGGGAGGTGGATGCAGGCTAATGTCCTCATACAGGCGAGGGAGGGGATGGATCACGGTACAGGGTAATGTACCTGTACAGGTGAGGGGGGAGCATGGTACAGAGGGTACAGGGTACCGTACATGTGGGGGGGGGTGGGGAAACATCATACAGGTAATGCACCTAAACAGGTGAGGGAGGGGGATACAGGCTAATGTACTTGTCCAGGCGAGGGAGGAGGATGTCCCTGTACAGGTGAGGGAGGGGGTGGATCACAGTACAGGGTAATGTACTGATACAGGTTGGGGGGGGCATGGTACAGACGGTACAGGTTACTGTACATGTAGGGGTGGGGGAGGAGCATGGAACAGGGTAATGTACCTGTACAGGTGAGAAAGGGGTGGATCATGGGACAGGGTAATATACCTGTACAAGTGAGGGTGGGATATACTGGGTAATATACCTGTACAGTTGTGGGATGAGGGTGGGAACATGGTACAGGGTAATGTACCTGTACAGGTGAGAGATGGGGTGGATCATGGTACAGGGTAATATACCTGTACAGGTGAGGGGGGAATATGGTACAGAGTAATGTACCTGTACAGGTGAGGGAGGGGATAGATCATGGTGCAGGTTAATGTACCTGTACAGGTGAGAAAGGTGTGGATCATGGTACAGGGTAATGTACCTGCACAGGTGAGGGAGGGGATAATATACCTATACAGATGAGGGAGGGGGTGGGAACATGGTACAGGGTAATATACCTGTATAGGTGAGGGAGGGGGGAAAACATGGTATAGGGTAATGTACCTGTACAGGTGAGTGAGGTGGTGGATCATGGTACAAGGTAATATACCTGTTTAGGTGAAGGAGGGGTGGATCACAATGTAGGGTAATATACCTGTACAGATGACTGAGGGAGTACAGGGTAATATACTTGTAGAGGTGAGTGAGGCGGATACAGTGTAATATACCTGTATAGATGAGTGAGGGGGTGAGTATTGCATAATGTACCTGTACAGGTGAGTGTGGGGCATAGAGGGTAATATCCCTGTACAGGTGAGTGAGGGGGAATATTGCATAATACACCAGTACAGGTGAGTGAGGGTGTGCACAGGGCAATGTACCTGTATGAATGAGGGAGAGTGTACGATAATGTACCTGTGCAGGTGAGTGAGGGGGAGAGGTGGAGTACATGATGATGTGAAAGGAATGGTGGGGTGATGGGAGGGAATACAAGATAAAGAACACGATAGAGAATCACAAACCTGCAATGATTCCCTCCTGTCCTGTCTCCTGTCTGATGGTAACCCTGCTGCTAATGCAGTACAATCCACCCTCCAGCAGAGGATGGCATTGTATCACTTTCATCCCAAAGTAGACAAACAGGTTCAAGCAGGAGACACTTTGATCATTTTTTAAAAAAATTCATTCGTCTGGAGGCAAAATATCACCCATCACAGCAGTTTTTAAAGGCACATTAGGTTTTTGAATCTCAAATACAAATTAATTCCTGTACTCGCAGGACAATATACCTTTACAAGTGAGAGAGGGGAGTACAGGGTAATGTACCTGTACAGTTGAGTGAGGGGAGTACAGGGTAATGTACCTGTACAGGCGAGTGAGGGGGTACAGGGTAATGTACCTGTACAGGCGAGTGAGGGGAGTACAGGGTCATGTACCTGTACAGGCGAGTGAGGGGGTACAGGGTAATGTACCTGTACAGGTGAGTGAGGGGAGTACAGGGTAATGTACCTGTACAGGTGAGTGAGGGGAGTACAGGGTCATGTACCTGTACAGGTGAGTGAGGGGAGTACAGGGTCATGTACTGTACAGGCAAGTGAGGGGAGTACAGGGTAATGTACCTGTACAGGTGAGTGAGGGGAGTACAGGGTCATGTACCTGTACAGGTGAGTGAGGGGAGTACAGGGTCATGTACCTGTACAGGTGAGTGAGGGGAGTACAGGGTCATGTACCTGTACAGGCAAGTGAGGGGAGTACAGGGTAATGTACCTGTACAGGTGAGTGAGGGGAGTACAGGGTCATGTACCTGTACAAGTGAGTGAGGGGAGTACAGGGTAATGTACCTGTATGTGACCAATACTGAGGTAGTAAGTGTTATATTTGTTTCAGGGAAACACAGCATTTGCTGCGTTCCAAGCAGCACTGAGTGAACCTGTTTGATTATTCTTCTGTTTCACACACAGCCTTCCCCAGACACAGCCAAACAGGAGCAGCCTGTGTCTTTCTGTGATGCCACTTGAGGGCGATGTTAGCCACGTGTGTGTGTGTGTGTGTGTGTGTGTGTGTGTGTGTGTAGCCGGGGTGGGGGGGGGGGGGAGCTGAAACATTACCGTTGTCAAGGTGCCAGTTAATCTCTGTTTTGTTTCTCCGTCTCAGAGTTGGCATTGGGCAGGTAGCACCGATGCCTCCCTCCCCCAGAAATATCCCAGCGTTCCGGCACTTGGTGAAGAGGGCCAGAACTTTTCCTGCTTGTCGCAGGTTTCCTCACTGGCTAAACATTACGACCCTGCCCCCAATTCCACCTCTGGCATCGGAATCTTGGAGAGAGCTGGAACTTTCCGATGGAGCTGTAACTTTCCAGAGGATTTGGAACTTTCTGTAGGATTTGCAACTGTTCGGGGGAGCTGGAACACTGCTGTCACAGGTAGTTTGGAAGAGATCAAGAAAATTAACATCTAGATATTCTTCCTGAAAGAAAATTAACTCATTCTTTATTGCCACCAGTTATTTTGTGATCATTTTTGAGCAACCGAACATTTGCCGATGTGTATTCATTTTAAAGTATCTAATTCTGTGTACAAGGGTTAATGTCGTGATCTAATGGACAATCTCCGTCTCCATAAACCCCACAGATTCCTGTCTGGATGAAGGACATCACTCTGCCTGTGACCTCTTCACATTGACTGACCCCGCAGTTCCAAAATGCAGAGCAAGCAGCAATTCCAGAATACCTCCTTCAGGAACATGACAGGCGTCTACCTGGGAATGGTAGGCTTTGGTTTTCTGGAAGCGAGCGGATTGGTGAGGGTTGGGGTCCTGGGCTCTGGTTACGGCTGACACTCGTAGCTTTGTGCCAACTCAGTCTCACCCTGACCCCACCCTAGCCACCCCCCCCC
>NC_057718.1:102199611-102202538 GCF_004010195.1 Chiloscyllium plagiosum | reverse complement strand
GGATTGGTCAGGGGGACGGTGGGGGGTGGAGGGGAGGGGAGAGGTTGGAGAGGGTGGTGCTTGGGCATCAACATTCTGGGCAGAGATGGCTGGGAGAAGGATAGGAACGTGGAGAGAGAGGGGGTTGGCCAGTCATCCACCTTCTTACCCTCATGGGACAGCAGGGACAAAGGCTTGAATGGTCAACTGCAGCTATGATTCCTGGCCATACCCTGGCTTTTTCACCTACCCCAGCCCCCTGAGACCTCAGGCCCGGCTGCTCCATCTACCCCAGCCCCCTGAGACCCCAGGCCTGGCTGCTCCATCTACCCCAGCCCCCTGAGACCCCAGGCCCGGCTGCTTCACCCACCCCAGGATTCCGTGCCCAGTCCCACATTGACTCTCTGTCCAGTGAGAGTTTCCTGCCCTTCCGAGCTGCCCAGTGTGTCCAGCTCCTGGCTGTGCCAGTGAAGGGCATGTCTGTACCTGCCCACAAACACCACGTCTCACACACTGAGCTTGAATCTCTTGCTAAGACACACTTTGCTTTGTGAAACAATGAGGACCTTCACTTTCCGACAGTGGCTCATTGCTCAGTGATGTTATTGCTGTACACTTCTCTTGATGTGAAGTGGGGCTGGGCTCACATTGTGTGAGACACACGGCCAACAGTGAGTCTCCAAACTGCAGGGGATCAGCCCCTGGTCAGCTCCCTGCTAGGCCTGAGGCCTGAGGCCTGCTGCAGCCTTTACACCATCAGTGGGTTGTTGGAGCCAATCAGATGCAGCCTGGGGTGAGGGGTGGCAGGTTATTTCATACAAAAGGGGCAGTGCCTCAAAGAGGCTGGCACTGAAATGGTAATGCCAACACAAAGACACACAATGCCATATATTAATCCTTACCCCAATCAAAATCACCCCTCCCTGGTATCTCTGCCTTTCTGGAGATGTCCTCCTCTTTTCCCCACTAGGGGGCACTTACCCCCTGTCTCTCTCTCTCTCTCTCTGTGTTGGCATCAATGATGGCAGTGTTTGTAATGAAGCTTCCAATACCTATGCCCTTCCCTATCCTCATTCCCTATCCTGTTCCCTATTCCCTTTCCTATTCCCATTCCCTTTCACTTCCTTTTCCTGTTCCTTATCCTCATGAACTACACCCCCTCCCAACCCAGGTCACAATCCCGATTCCCTATCCCTGTTCTGTCTCCCATTCCCTATCCCCATCCCATCCCCTGTCCCCATTCCCTATCCCATTCCATCTCCCAATCCCTATGCTCATTTCCTGACCCCATTCTCTATCCCCATTCCCTATCCCATTCCTTGTTCTATTCCCCATCCTGAGGAACCCTTGAGGTCCTAACCCTCCCACCGTTGATTCAGAAAGTGTGGGTTCCGGGCGATGGAAGAGACAGGGGATGGATGTTGTTTCTGAGACCTTTGTTTTTCAGGCCGGTTCTCCCGCGAGCTTCAGTCACATCGCTGCAGTCCCGCCTCTCTTCCGCAGGCGATGCCTCTCCCGAGCAAAGACCTCGGTAGAACTTCGGCGTAACGTAAGTACAAAATTACCAGCCGGATTTGAACCGTGGCAGGGCGCAGGGATAGGGTTGGAGCTGGCTGGAGCTGTCGGAAGTGAGGGACGTCCCAGGGAATGTCAGGCTGGAGCATCCAGTGCTGAATATCCCAGAGTCCGACCAGCAATGGATGAGTTAGACCCTGAACCATCCAGTGAATAAAATGCTCATTCCATTAGTTCCTGCTGTAAATCCGCAAGGAATTTAAAAGTCAACAAGAAACTGCTTTTCAGTGTCCACTTGGGAACCAGTCAGCAGCCTCCTCTTACACAGTGTAAAGGTCAACTTGCCTCTGGAGCTGGCACTCTTGCAAAGTGTCCTGATGAGCGCAAACCAAAACAGCTCCAACCAAATGGGTCTTTTCTTCGGCAATACTCTGGTCATGCAGCACAGAACCAGGCCCTTCGGTCCAACCAGTCCATGCTGACCCGAATCCAAACATAACCTGTCCCTCCTGCCTGCTCCTGGCCCGAATCCCTCCAAAGATTTCGTTTTCATGAATTTATTGTAAATGAGTTTTAAACATTGTAACTGTACTGTCACCCATCACTTCCTCTGGAAGTTCATTCCATATTGTCTGTGTAAAAACGTTGCCCCTCATGTGCTTTTTAAAACCTCACTCCTCCCACCTTAAAAAATACCCCCTCGTCTTGAAATCGCCCAACACTCGGGAAAAGACAGCTAGCGTTCACTCTATCCGTGGCCCTCATGATTTTATAAACCTCTATAAAGTCACCCCTCAACCTCTTACCTGCCAATGAAAAAATCTCCCAGTCTCTCCTTATAACCCAAACCCTTCATTCCCAGCAACTTCCTGGTAAATCGAGTCTGAACCCTCTCCTGTTTAATAATACCCTTCCTGTAACAGGGTGACCAGAACGGGACACAGTGCTCCAGAAGAGACCTCCCCAATGTCCTGTACAACCTCAACATGATGCCCCCAACTCCTGTACTCAAAAGGTCTGAGCATTGAAGCCAAGTGTGCTAAATGCCTTCTTGACCACCCTGTCTATATGTGACGCTAACTCCAAAGTCTCTCATTTAGAGTGGTGCTCGAAAAGCACAGCAGGTCAGGCAGCATCCAAGGAGCAGGAAAATCGACATTTCAGGCAAAAGCCCTTCATCAGAGGCAGGGTGCCTGCAGGGTGGAGCGATAAATGGGAGGGGGCCTGGGGATGGGGAGAAAGTAGCATAGAGTACAATAGGTGAATGGGGGTGGGGATGGAGGTGATAGGTCAGAGAGGAGGGTGGGGCAAGGTAGCAAAGAGTACAATGGGTGAATGGGGGTGGGTGAAAGGTAATAGGTCAGAGAGGAGGGTGGAGTGGATAGATGGAAAAGAAGATAGGCAGATAGGACAGGTCATGAGGATGGTGCTGA
>NC_057718.1:102194874-102199348 GCF_004010195.1 Chiloscyllium plagiosum | reverse complement strand
ACCTATCACCTCCATCCCCACCCCCATTCACCTATTGTACTATTTGCTACCTTCTCCCAGCCCCACCCCCATTTATCTCTCCACCCCGGAGGCTCCCTGCCTTCAATCCTGATGAAGGGCTTTTGCCCAAAACGTCAATTCTCCTGCTCCTCGGATGCTGCCTGACCTGCGGTGCTCTTCCAGCAACACTCTAGTCTAAACTCTGATCTCCAGCATCTGCAGTCCCCACTTTTCCCTCAGTTTCTCAGTCCTTTGACACTCCTGTTCTTTATGATCAAGATCAAAATGTGAAATGGGTGAGATTAAACCCAGTCCTAATATCTTCTGTAGCCAATTGCAATGCTCTGGAGAGATGGTGTAAGAGGCTAGCTTGTTCTCCCTCCTGCCCCATGGTTCTGTAGTCACTTACCATGCATAATCCCTTCATCAATTTCTTGGATCTGAAGCTCCTGTACTTTATATTCCTTGTGTCTGGTTGGGATTAAATTGAATTGAATTAGCTTTAATATCACATGAACTTGATGGTTACAATGAAAAGCTGATAAGTCACCCCTGACTGCACCATTTTCGGTACCAGGTTACAATCCAGAGTTACAGAATAGAGAAACGAAGAAAAAGGATTATATTAAAGCGATACACGGTGTAAACATAGGACAGAAAAACAAGAGGCAACGTTAAAGAGACAAACATCACAGGCTCTCAGCAAACACTCTCTGCATCAGCAGACCATCACAGAACACCTCCACCTGCCCTGACCACAGGCTGCCACCACACTCTGCACCCGGTCCCTGTCCCCGCTCCGGCCACCGGTCACTGCTGACCCTGTCCCTGTCCCCACTCCGGCCACTGGTCACTGCTGACCCTGTCCCCGCTCCGTCCACTGGTCACTGCTGACCCTGTCCCTGTCCCCACTCTGGCCACCGGTCACTGCTGACCCTGTCCTTGTCCCCACTCCGGCCACTGGTCACTGCTGACCCTGTCCCCGCTCCGGCCACTGGTCACTGCTGACCCTGTCCCTGCTCCGGCCGCTGGTCACTGCCGTCCCTGTCCCTGTCCCCACTCCGGCAGCTGGCCACTGCTGACCCTGTCCCTGTCCCCACTCCGGCCACTGGTCACTGCTGACCCTGTCCCTGTCCCCACTCCGGCCACTGGTCACTGCTGACCCTGTCCCCGCTCCGGCCACTGGTCACTGCTGACCCTGTCCATGTCCCCACTCTGGCCACCGGTCACTGCTGACCCTGTCCTTGTCCCCACTCCGGCCACTGGTCACTGCTGACCCTGTCCCCGCACCAGCCACTGGTCACTGCTGACCCTGTCCCCGCTCCGGCCGCTGGTCACTGCTGTCCCTGTCCCTGTCCCCACTCCGGCCGCTGGCCACTGCTGCCCCTGTCCCTGTCCCCACTCCGGCCACTGGTCACTGCTGTCCCTGTCCCCACTCTGGCCACTGGTCACTGCTGTCCCTGTCCCCAATCCGGCCACTGGTCACTACTGACCCAGTCCCCGCTCCGGCCGCTGGTCACTGCTGACCCAGTCCCCGCTCCGGCCACTGGTCACTGCTGTCCCTGTCCCCGCTCCGGCCGCTGGTCACTGCTGTCCCTGTCCTCGCGCCCTCTCCAGCCGCAGGTCACTGCTGTACCTGTCTCTACTCCGGCCACTGGTCACTGCTGACCCTGTCCCTGCTCCGGCCGCTGGTCACTGCTGTCCCTGTCCCTGCTCCCCACTCCGGCCACTGGTCACTGCTGACCCTGTGCTCGCTCCGGCCACTGGTCACTGCTGACCCTGTCCCTGTCCCCACTCCGGCCACTGGTCACTGCCACTGGTCACTGCTGACCCTGTCCCTGTCCCCACTCCGGCCACTGGTCACTGCTGACCCTGTCACTGTCCCCACTCCGGCCGCAGGTCACTGCCATCCATGTCCCCACTCCAGCCGCTGGTCACTGCCACCCCTGCTCCCACTCCAGCCGTTGGTCACTGCTGTCTCAATCCCCACTCTGGCCACTGGTCACTGCTGTCCCTGTCCCCACTCCGGCCGCTGGTCACTGCTGTCCCTGTCCCTACTCTGGCCGCTGGTCACTGCTGTCCCTGTCCCAGTCCCCACTCCGGCCACTGGTCACTGCTGTCCCTCTCCCGACTCCGGCCACTGGTCACTGCTGTCCCTGTCCCCACTCCGGCTGCTGGTCACTGCTGTCTCGATCCCCACTCCGGCCGCTGGTCACTGCTGTCCCTGTCCCTTTCCCTGCTCCAGCCGCTGGTCACTGCTGACCCTGTCCCCACTCCGGCTGCTGGTCACTGCTGACTCTGTCTCCCCTCTGGCCGCTGGTCACTGCTGTCCCTGTCCCCGCTCCGGCCACTGGTCACTGCTTCCCTGCTCCCACTCCGGCCATTGGTCACTGCTTCCCTGCTCCCACTCCGGCCATTGGTCGCTGCTGCCACTGTCCCCGCTCCAGCCACTGGTCACTGCTTCCCTGCTCCCACTCCAGCCATTGGTCACTGCTGCCCCTGTCCCCACTCCGGCCACTGGTCACTGCTGACCCTGTCCCTGTCCCCACTCCGGCCACTGGTCACTGCTGCCCCTGTCCCCACTCCGGCCACTGGTCACTGCTGACCCTGTCCCTGTCCCCACCATGGCCACTGGTCACTGCTGACCCTGTCCCCGCTCCGGCCACTGGTCACTGCTGACCCTGTCCCTGTCCCCACTCTGGCCACAGGTCACTGCTGACCCTGTCCTTGTCCACACTCCGGCCACTGGTCACTGCTGACCCTGTCCCCGCTCCGGCCACTGGTCACTGCTGACCCTGTCCCCGCTCAGGCCGCTGGTCACTGCTGTCCCTGTCCCCACTCCGGCCGCTAGCCACTGCTGACCCTGTCCCTGTCCCCACTCCGGCCATTGGTCACTGCTGTCCCTGTCCCCACTCTGGCCACTGGTCACTGCTGTCCCTGTCCCTGTCCCCAATCCGGCCACTGGTCACTGCTGACCCAGTCCCCGCTCCGGCCGATGGTCACTGCTGACCCAGTCCCCACTCCGGCCACTGGTCACTGCTGTCCCTGTCCCCGCTCCGGCCGCTGGTCACTGCTGTCCCTGTCCTCGCTCCCTCTCCAGCCGCAGGTCACTGCTGTACCTGTCTCTACTCCGGCCGCTGGTCACTGCTGACCCTGTCCCCGCTCCGGCCACTGGTCACTGCTGACCCTGTCCCTGATCCCACTCTGGCCACCGGTCACTGCTGACCCTGTCCTTGTCCCCACTCCAGCCACTGGTCACTGCTGACCCTGTCCCCGCTCCGGCCACTGGTCACTGCTGACCCTGTCCCCGCTCTGGCCGCTGGTCACTGCTGTCCCTGTCCCTGTCCCCACTCCGGCCGCTGGCCACTGCTGACCCTGTCCCTGTCCCCACTCCGGCCACTGGTCACTGCTGTCCCTGTCCCCACTCTGGCCACTGGTCACTGCTGTCCCTGTCCCTGTCCCCAATCCGGCCACTGGTCACTGCTGACCCAGTCCCCGCTCCGGCCGCTGGTCACTGCTGACCCTGTCTCTACTCCGGCCGCTGGTCACTGCTGACCCTGTCCCCGCTCCGGCCGCTGGTCACTGCTGTCCCTGTCCCTGCTCCCCTCTCCGGCCACTGGTCACTGCTGACCCTGTCCCCGCTCCGGCCACTGGTCACTGCTGACCCTGTCCCTGTCCCCACTCCGGCCACTGGTCACTGCCATCCCTGTCCCCAATCCAGCCGCTGGTCACTGCCATCCCTGTCCCCACTCCGGCCGCAGGTCACTGCCACCACTGCTCCCACTCCAGCCGCTGGTCACTGCTGTCTCAATCCCCACTCCAGCCGCTGGTCACTGCTGTCTCAATCCCCACTCCGGCCACTGGTCACTGCTGTCCCTGTCCCCACTCCGGCCGCTGGTCACTGCTGTCCCTGTCCCTACTCCGGCCATTGGTCACTGCTGTCCCTGACGCTGTCCCCACTCCAGCGCTGGTCACTGCTGTCCCTGTCCCTACTCCGGCCACTGGTCACTGCTGTCCGTGTCCCCGCTCCGGCCGCTGGTCACTGCTGTCCCAGTCCCTGTCCCCATTCCGGCTGCTGGTCACTGCTGTCCCTGTCCCCGCTCTGGCCGCTGGTCACTGCTGTCCCTGTCCCAGTCCCCACTCCGGCCACTGGTCACTGCTTCCCTGCTCCCACTCCAGCCATTGGTCACTGCTGCCCCTGTCCCCACTCCGGCCACTGGTCACTGCTGACCCTGTCCCTGTCCCCACTCTGGCCACTGGTCACTGCTGCCCCTGTCCCCACTCCGGCCACTGGTCACTGCTGACCCTGCCCCTATCCCCACTCCGGCCACTGGTCACTGCTGACCCTGTCCCCGCTCCGGCCACTGGTCACTGCTGACCCTGTCCCTGTCCCCACTCTGGCCACCGGTCACTGCTGACCCTGTCCTTGTCCCCACTCCAGCCACTGGTCACTGCTGACCCTGTCCCCGCTCCG
>NC_057718.1:102165944-102193900 GCF_004010195.1 Chiloscyllium plagiosum | reverse complement strand
TCCCCACTCCGGCCACTGGTCACTGCTGTCCATGTCCCCACTCCGGCCGCTGGTCACTGCTGTCCCTGTCCCCGCTCCGGCCGCTGGTCACTGGTGTCCGTGTCCCCGCTCCGGCCACTGGTCACTGCTGTCCCTGTCCCTGTCCCCATTCCGGCCGCTGGTCACTGCTGTCCCTGTCCCCGCTCCGGCCGCTGGTCACTGCTGTCCCTGTCCCAGTCCCCACTCTGGCCACTGGTCACTGCTGTCCCTCTCCCCACTCCGGCCACTGGTCACTGCTGTCCCTGTCCCCACTCCGGCCGCTGGTCACTGCTGTCCCTGTCCCTTTCCCTGCTCCAGACGCTGGTCACTGCTGACCCTGCTCCCACTCCGGCCATTGGTCACTGCTGACCCTGTCCCCACTCCGGCTGCTGGTCACTGCTGACTCTGTCTCCCCTCTGGCCGCTGGTCACTGCTGTCCCTGTCCCCGCTCCGGCCACTGGTCACTTCTGTGCCTGCTCCCACTCCGGCCATTGGTCACTGCTTCCCTGCTCCCACTCTGGCCATTGGTCACTGCTGACCCTGTCCCCGCTCCGGCCACTGGTCACTGCTGCCCCTGTTCCCACTCCGGCCACTGGTCACTGCTTCCCTGCTCCCACTCCAGCCATTGGTCACTGCTTCCCTGCTCCCACTCCAGCCATTGGTCACTGCTGCCCCTGTCCCCACTCCAGCCACTGGTCACTGCTGACCCTGTCCCTGTCCCCACTCCGGCCGCTGGTCACTGCTGTCCCTGTCCTCCCTCCGGCCATTGGTCACTGCTGACCCTGTCCCCGCTCCGGCTGCTGGTCAATGATGTCCCTGTGCCCACTCCGACCACTGGTCACTGGTGTCCCCACTCTGGCCGCTTCCTTCCACTCCAACCACTGACCCTGTTCAGAGACAGGGGCCGGATGTCCGAGGCAGTGAAATGACCGAAACCCCTCGGAATACCCGGGGTCAGCCTGAAAGGAGATGACTGGAGTGTGTTTAGACCAGTCTCTCACTGTGTTTGGGGGTGGGGACCCTGACCCCTGTGGGGCATCATCAAGATCAAGAGAGGGAGGGGGAGGCTACCCCCAGCTAAGACCATTAGACATTGGAGCAGGAGTAGGCCATTCAGCCCATCAAGCATGTTCCCCCATTCAATGAGATCTTGGCTGATCTGATCACCCTCAACTCCACTTTCCTGCCTGGATCCCCATAGCCTTGTTTCCCCTTACTGAATAGAAGTCTGTCTCTCTCTCTCTCTCAGTCTTGAATATACCCAGCCTCTGCAGTAAAGAATTCCAGTCTCACTCCCCTCTGAGAGAAGAAATTCCTCCTCATTCCTGTCTTCGCTGGATGACTCCTTACTCTGAGATGATGCCCTGTGGTTTTGGACTCTCCCACCAGGGCAACCAATCTTTCTGTATCTACCCTGTCAACCTTCCTAAGAATATTGTATGTTTCAATAACATCGCCTCTCATTGTTCTATATTCCCAGTGGATACGGGGCCAATCTCCTCATCAGATAGTCCCTCCATCCCGGGATCAGCTGATTGAACCTTCTCCAGACTACCTCCAATGTCAGTCCACCTTTCCTCAGATAAAAGGCCCAAAAGTGTTCCCCCAGATCAAATCGGTGCCCACTCACGGTGCCTCGGATAGCGGCCCCACCCTCCACTTGGTACATCGAGGATCCCAGGGTGAACCCCCAGACGGGGACATGGAGTGGGGTGTGAGCGCGGAGGAGACACTTTGGGGCCACGTGGAGGGAGTGCTGCACTGTCAGCGCCGTCATTCCACCACTGCGGCCCCGCCTGCCCTCTCAGGAGGACCCCAGCACGTTCCTGACGCATCGTTCAGCTGAGAGCATCAATTTGAAATGAGGTGGGGTAAAGGCAAAACTGATGGACTGCCCCATGTGGTGGGGAATTACTGACAGCAGCTCTGATAAATGCAGCAGTATCCTTATTCCTTATCCATGTTGAAGTCCTCAGGGTAATCCTGGCTGGATCCCACAATCCCCAGTGGATCCCACAATCCCCAGTGGATCCCACAATCCCCAGTGGAGCCCAGCTCCATGGCAAAGCAATGTCCTGCTCAATGTCTCAGTCCAGCCAGGCTTTGCTGCTGTAACTGGTTTCAGCCACTGGGTGGAGACTGCACCTTCCTTGATCGATCAAAAGAACCGACAAACTACATCTAACTCATTCTTGGAAACACTCAATGCTCTTGCCTCAACGGCTTTCTGTGGCAGAGAATTCCACAGGCTCCCCGCTCTCTGGGTGAAGACATTTCTCAGATTTCTCATCTCAGTCCGAAGTGGCCGACCCCAGAGTGGGACCCCTGGTTCTAGACTCCCCAGTCATTGGGAATGTCCTTCCTGTAGACAGTTGACAAAACATTGTATTTCCATTACACTTCTTTACAATCTCAGGTTGTGTCTCACAAATGAAGTGTTCTTTCAAATGAACAAATGAACTCACTGCTGTGAGGCTGCCGATGCATGTGCACAGCAAGACCCCAAAGTCAACAACCTGATAGTGACCCACAGAATCCCTACAGTGTGGAAACAGGCCATTTAGCCCAACAAGTCAACACCAACACTCTGAAGATTAATCCACTCAGATCCATTCCCCCTATCTATGATTCTACACTTCCCCTGACTAATGCACCTAACCCACACACCCTTGAACACTACGGCCAATACACCTGACCTGCACATCTTTGGACTGTGGGAGGAAACCGGAGCACCCGGAGGAAACCCACGCATACACGGGGAGTATGTGCAAACTCCACACAGACAGTCACCCAAGGCTGGAATCGAACCTGGGTTCATGGTGCTATGAGGCAACAGTGCTAACCACTGAGTTACCGTGGCTCAATCAGCTTCACTCAAGATTTCAGCTAAGGAATCAAGATCAGTCAGGAGTCTGGCCAAATTCCCCTTCCACGCAGAGGCCACCTCGGGATATTTCCCCCTGCCCCCTCAGTTTAACGTCCCCTTAACAGAAGGACAGTATTTCTGACAGTGCAGCACTCTCTCAGTGTAGGTGCCGTGGTGTTGGGTCTCGGGAGTGGGATTGGAACCCTCTGAGTTTCATGTAAAGAGTCTTAAATCGACAGGAAAGCAGGACCTTCAGGATGAAATATATCGCAGGTCAAAGGGTCAGGTTGACTGTCCCAGAACAACAGGGGTGACCCACGGAGGGTAATATTTAGTCAGTGTGTTGTAATGTCTTGCCTAAATGGGCAGGGGTGAGGGAGCAGAATGGACAGGAACCTTCAAAAGACAGTAACAGAAATACTCAAAGGGGAAGCATTATGGAAGGCGATGGTGACTGGAAAGGGGAATGGAACAAGGGGCCAGCCCAGATTTAATGGGCTGAATGACACTGTATCGTAGCATTAGCTGTACAGAAGGTACGGAGAGGTTAGATTAGATTACTTGCACTGTGGAAACAGGCCCTTCGGCCCAACAAGTCCACACCGACCCGCCAAAGCACAACCCACCCAGACCTATTCCCCTACATTTACCCCTGCACCTAACACTACAGGCAATTTAGCATGACCAATCCACCTAAACTGCACATTTTTGGACTATGGGAGGAAACCGGAGCACCTGGTGGAAACCCACGCAGACACTGGGAGAATGTGCAAACTCCACACAGTCAGTCGCCTGAGGCAGGAATTGAACCCGGGTTGCTGGCGCTGTGAGGCAGCCGTGCTAACCACTGTGCCACCGTGCTGCCTGTTGTTTCACTTTTGTCCAGGGGGTAGTCCAGGACCATAGGGCATCAACTCAGAATAAGGGGTCACCCATTGACGACAGAGATGAGGGGGAATTTCTACTCTCAGAGGGGAGTGAATCTGTGTAATTCTCTACCACAGAGGGCTGTTAAGAATGTATCATTAAGTACATTCAAGTCTGAGACTGACAGATTTTTAACCAGGAAGAGACTCAGGGTCATGGGAAAGAGGCAAGAAAGTGGATTTGAGGATTATCAGACCAGCCAGGGTTCCATTGAATGGGCTGAATGTACAAGGCATGATTAGTAAGTTTGCAGATGACACTAAAATAGGAGGTCTTGTAGGCAGCAAGGAAGGTTCTCAGAAATCGCAGCAGGACCTTGATCAGCTGGGGAGTGAGCTGAGAAATGACAAATGGAGTTTGAAGTTAAAAATCACACAACACTGGGTTATAGTCCAACAGGTTTATTTGAAAGCACTAGCTTTCGGAGCGCTGCTCCTTCATCAGGTGGTTGTGGAGTATACGATTGTAGGACACAGAATTTATAGCAAATGTTTATAGTGTGATGTGACTGAAATTATATATTGAAAAAGACCTGGATTGTTTGTTAAGTCTCTCATCTTTTAGAATGACCATGTTGGTTTCAGTTTTTTCACATGTAAATCCCAGAACTTTCTTCAAGTTACATTCTCAAGTGAACTTTAACAAATGAAGGAGCAATGCTCCGAAAGCTAGTGCTTCCAATTAAACCTGTTGGACTATAACCTGGTGTGGTGTGATTTTTAACTTTGTACACCCCAGTCCAACACCGGCTCCTCCAAATCACAAATGGAGTTTAATATCGATAAGTGTAAGGTCTTGCATTTTGGAAAGTCAAATCAAGGCAGGAGTTTCATGGTGAAAGGCAGGGCCTTGGAGTGGAGGTGCTTGGTTTGTGATGATGCTGCTTCTTGAACAAGGTTATGGTGTCCTTGGTTTTAGTTTCAGAGAGGTTCTAAAAGACGTAGACTCTGAAAAGTCTAAGGTTTTAGGGCCAGTTTAATAATAGATAACAGATACTGCCTCAGGCTAAAGGCTTTCAAGTTAAAAAAAAAACAATGAAGGAGGAGCGGCCGGTTTTACCAGGTCAGCTTCTCTCTGGTTTAGTTTGGTATTAGATCAGTAGTGTTGAAAAAGCTGCTGGACCCAAAGAAACAGGTCTAGGCTGGTCCTCTGTCTTTCCGGCTTCTCTCCTCTAAGACCCTGGGTTTCATTTTACCTTTCATACCAATGGGTGTTTATGGGGATTAGTGCAAGTATTTGGAACAGCATCATTAAGTTCGGATGATCTGCTGGGTTTTCAGAGAGGTTAGGTTATTCTGTATTCTGCTCTCTCCTGTTTTTGTTTAATTCGGTAATCTTGCAAATAAACTCTGGTTTATTTAAACCTAAGTAGATTGACCAGCTGATTCTCTCCTGGAATATCCACTGTTCACCTGCTTAAAACAACGAGCAAGGTTAGGGCCAGGATTACCTTTTTGGAGTTTTGAGGGGTTCTGACCTGGTCCATAACTGAGTGCATCGGGTGAATGCACTCTGTCTTTTCCCCAGGGTTGGGGAATCGAGGAGTGGAGGGCATCAGTTTAAGGTTAGAGGGGAAAGAATAAAAGGGAACCAGAGGGGCAACTTTTTTACACAGAGGTTGGTACGCATATGGAACGAGCTGCCAATGGAAGTGGTTGAGGCGGGTACGTTTATAACGTTTAAAAGGCATTTGGGCAAATACATGGATAGGTAAAGGTTAGTAGGATATGGGCTGAAAATGTGTTGCTGGAAAAGCGCAGCAGGTCAGGCAGCATCCAGGGAACAGGAGAATTGACGTTTCGGGCATAAGCCCTTCTTCAGGAATGATAGGATATGATCCAAGTGCAGGGAAATGGGGTTAGCATGGAGAAACATTTTGGTCAGTATGGACCAGTTTGGGCTGAAGGGCCTCTGTCTCTGGGCTGTTGGACTCTACTGCTCCAATATCTTGTGGTGGGTTGACTCAGTGTCCGATGTCGGGGTAAGTCTGTTCCATAATTGACAAGGTCCATGGTCATTTCGCTGTGCATTCTGAGTTTTACCCCATTGGCTGTTCACTTTAGGGTTGTGGATGTGATAAGCTGCCGAAGAATGGCCAAGACTTGATTTATAAAAATACTATATAGGTTCTCCCAGTTTAGAAAGATTCCTGATTCTCTGAAGGCTGACCCACATTAAACCCTTACGCTCTGGGGTCGCCCATCAATTCTCTGCATTCCAAACCTTGCTTGATGTCTCTGAATAATGGAAGTCAGTGGGATATTACTGCAAATCTCAAGGGGAGGTCAGTTGACATGAAACATCGGATTTTTTTCTGGGTCAATTTCTCTCACCTGTGGCACTGAGTTTCTGCTGATTTCATGTTTCCACTTTGCCGTGTGACTGTCCTAGTTGCAACTGATCCTATCAGCACAACAACACACTGTATTTGCATATCACCTCGAGCGTGATAAAAGCAGAGCTTGTGGGAATCAAAGGCAATTTCACCCTGAGCCACATGTGGAGCTAACAGGGCAGGTGACTATCGCCTGGATCTAAGAGGTCAGTTTTAAAGAGCTTCTTTGAGGAGGACAGAGAGGCCGAGAGAGTTAGGGAAGAAACTCAGTGATCCATGTGATGTTGTCTCTGCTTATCTACTTTTCAAAACACTTCAACTGTTAAATCACCCTTTGGTGTCATTTTACTTTAAGGAGAACTCTGGCTTCTCCAATTTCTTCATGTAACCAAATTCCCTTAACTCTGGTACTGATCTGGTAAATCTCTGTACCCTCCAAACCCTTGACATTCTTTCTGAAGTATCAGAACAACGCTTTAGCTGAGACCAAAACTCTCTAATTTATACAGGATTGGCATAACTTGCTTGTTTTTGTGCTGTTCACCTCTGGTACTAGATTATACGGGATCCTTCCAATTTATCAGTAGCTCTGTTGACTTGTGCCACTTTTGTTTATGTGAACCTCCAGGTGTCTCAACTCAAGACACCAGTTGTTGCATTAGCCAATCATGACGAGGGCAGAATTTGGGGACATTATATTTGAATGTATTGCCTTATTAGGCAGTTGGAATATGCTCTAGTTCACCTTTCAGTAACCATGTATGAAATATGCAGTATACATTATCTTGGCTAATATGAAATTATTCCCTTTAATTAATATGAGAGATTCAGACCTAATCCATAAACAAGCATAAGTCATTACTGTCAGAAAAGCAGGAATGAATAAGGTCAAACGTTCAGTGGAAAAGTATTTTTTCAAATTTTAAATACATGATGGATGATTTAAGAAGATCAGTTCATTTGTAGCGATTGACAGACCTGATTGACTTGACAAAGAAATATTTCTCAACATAATTTACTAAAATACAGCTGTTAGCTTTTTATAAGAGTGTTGCAGATCTTAGCATGCCTGGGAAGTTCACGGTGGCTCAGTGGTTAGCACTGCTGCCTCACAGCGCTAGGGACATGGGTTCAATTCTAGCTTTGGGTGACTGGCTGTGTGGAGTTTGCACATTCTCCCTGTGTCTGCGTGGGTTTCCTCCCACAATCCAAAGATGTACAGGTTAGCTGAATTGACCATGCTAAATTGTCCATAGTGTTAGGTACATCAGTCATAGGGAAATGGGTCTGGGTGGGGTACTCTTCAGAGGTTCGGTGTGGACTTGTTGGGCCGAAAGGCCAGTTTCCACACTGTAGGGGATCTAATCTAATCTATCTTTGTACCATCTGCAAACTTAGCCAGAATGCCCTCAATTCCTTCATCTAGATCGTTAATATATAAAGTGAAAAGTTGTGATCCCAACACTGAGCCTTATGGAACACGGCTGCTATGCTGAGAAGGACCCTTTCATCCCCAATCTCTGCTTTCCGCCAAGCAGCCAAGCTTCTATCCATGCTAGCATATTGCCTCTAGCACCATGGGCCCTTATCTTACTCAGTACCCTCCTGTGCGGCACCTGGTCAAAGGCCTTCTTGAAGTCCAGATAGATAACACCCATTGGCTCTCTTTGATTTAATCAGCCTGTTACTTCTTCAAAGGTTTGTCAGGCATGACCTCCCCTTGATGTAACCATGCTGACTTTGCCCTATTTTATCATACATTTTCAAGTATTCAGAAATCTCATCCTTCACAATGGATTCCAGGATCTTACCCATGACCAAGTGTCAGCAAATCAGTCTGTAATTTTCCATCTTTCACCTTAATCCCTTTTTAAACAGATGTGTCACATTAGTGATTTTCCAGTCCTCTGGGACCCTCCCTAATTTTAGGGATCCTGAAAGATCACCACTAACACCTCCACTATCTCTTCAGTTATCTCCCTTTGAACTCTGGGGTGTAGTCCATCTGGTCCCAGTGATTTATCCACCTTCAGGCCATGCAGTTTTTCTAACACCTTCTCCTTGGTGATGGTCACCATACTCAGCTCTATCTCCCCACTCTCTTGAATTTTTGGGATATTATTCGTGTCTCCCACCATGAACACTGATGCAAAGTAATTATTCAGTTCCTCAGCCATTTCCTAGTTCCCCACTACTACCTCTCTCATGTCATTTTCCAGTGGCCCACTTTTGCCTCACTTTTGCTGTTTATATATCTAAAGAAACTCTTACAGTCTTCCTTTATATTACTGGTTAGCTCACCCTCATATTTAATCTTCTCCCTCCTTATTTCTATTTTTGTTGCCCATTGTTGGTCTTTGTCGCTTCCCAGTTGTCTAGTTTCCCACTGCCCTTAGCCACATTATGTGCTTTCCCTTTTGCTTTTATGTTGTCCCTGACTTCCCTCGTCAGCCACGGTTCCCTCATCCTCCCTGTACCATGCTTCTTTTCCCTCGGGATGCATCCTTACTATACCTCCTCAGTTACTCCCAGAAACTCCTGCCATTGCTGTTCCACTGTCTTTCCTGCTGAGCTCCTCTCCCATTCAGCTCCTCCCTCATGCCTCTGTAGTTGCCTTTAATAGGCTGTAATATCGTTATCTCTGATTCTATCTTCTCCCTCTCAACCTGCAGAGTAAATTCAATCATATTATGATCACTGCTTCCTAAGGGTTCCTTCACCTTAAACTCCCTTATCAAATCTGCCTCATTGCACAACACTAAATCCAGTATTGCCTGTTCCCTTCTGGGCTCCTCCACAACCTGTTCCAAAAAGCCATCTCATAGACATTCCACAAATTCTTTTTCTTGCAATCCAGTAACAACCTGATTTTCCCAGTCCGCCTGCATGTTGAAGTCCCCCATGATCACTGTAACTTTGCCTTTCCTACACATCTTTTCTATCTCCTGGTGTATCTTGCGCCCCAGCTCCTGACTAATGTTTGGAGACCTGTACATGACTCCAACAATTTTTTTTCACCTTTTGTGGTTCCTCAATTCTACCCACACAGATTCTACACCATCTGACCCTACTTTGTTTCTTAGTATTGACTTAACTTAATTTCTTACTAATAAGACAACCCCACCCCTCAGCCCACCTGCCTATCTTTTCAATAAGATGTACATCATTGAATATTCCACCCCCAATCCTGATCCCTGCAGCCACATCACACTGATGCCCACCACCTCATACCCAACAATTTCAATCTACACCACAAGCTCATTTACCATATTTCTTATATTTTGGGAGCAGGGTCATGAACAAATGCGAAGTTATACACATTTTGGTTGGAGGAATAGGAAAGGCAACTTATTTTCTAAATGGAGAGAAACTTCAGAGTGCTTCGGTGCAGAGGGATCTGGGTGTCCTTGGGCATGAATCTCAGAAAGCTAGTTAGTAGGTACAGCAGGTAATAAGGAAGGCAAATGGATTTTTGACATTTATTGCTAAAAGAATTGAGTATAAAAGTAGGAAAATGTACAAGGCATGAGTGAGACCGCATGTGGAGTATTGTGTCCAGTTTATGGTCCTTTCACATGAGGATGGATGTAATTGTATTGGAAGAAGATCAGAAAATATTCACTAAATTGATTCCAGAAGTGAAGGGTTTGTCTTATGAAGAGAAATTGATGAGTTTAGGATGATACTATCTGGAGTTTAACAGAATGAGAGGAAATCCAATTGAGGGATGTAAAACAGGATTGACAAAATAAAGAGAATGCTTCCTCATTTGGGACAATCTAGAATGAGAGGTTATGGTTTGAGGATAAGGGACTGCTGTACAGGACATTGGTTAGACCACTTTTGGAATATTGTGTGCAGTTCTGGTCTTCTTCCTATCGGAAGGTTGTTGTAAAACTTGAAAGGGTTCAGAAAAGATTTACAAGGATGTTGCCAGGATTGGAGGGTTTGAGCTATAGGGAGAGGCTGGATAGGTTGGGGCTGTTTTCCCTGGAGCGTCGGAGGCTGAGGGGTGACTTTATAGAGGTTTATAAAATCATGAGGGGCATGGATAGGGTAAATAGACAAGGTTTTTTTCCCCAGGGTAGGGGAGTCCAGAGCTAGAGGGCATAGGGTGAGAGGGGAAAGATATAAAAGGGACCTAAAGGGCAACTTTTTCATGCAGAGGATGGTGCGTGTATAGAATTAGCTGCCAGAGGGAGTGGTGGAGGCTGGTACAATTATGACATTTAAAAAGCATCTGGATAGGTGTTTGAATAGAAAGGGTTTACAGGGATATGGGCCAAATGCTGGCAGATGGGACTAGATTAGGTTAGGATATCTGGTCGGCGAGGACGAGTTGGAATGAAGTGTCTGTTTCAGTGTTGTACATCTCACTGACTCAATTTAAAACAGAGAGGAGGAGGAATTATTTCTCTCATAGGGTTGTGAATCTGTGGAATTCACTTCCCCAGAGTGCGATAGAAACTGGTGACATTGAGTAAATTTAAGGAGAGCATAGACAGATTTTTAATTGTAACGGGTGGAGAGCGGGCAGGAAAGTGGGGTTGTGGCCGAGATGAGATCAGCCATGATGGTATGGAATGGCAGAGCATGCTGAAGGGGCTGAATGACCTCTTCCTGCTCCTAAGTCTTATTTTCTAAATCACCTCATTGTTTCTGCATTTTGTTATGAAATTCTGTCCATTTTCTCCTAGAAAAGAATTGAGATGCTGCGAATTATGGACTGTCAGCCGGGCTTCAAGGGTGCACTGGTCAAGGTGAGCTTTCTGGTCATTGAGCGTGCTTGTAAAACACCTCTCCAGGGCAATGAGTAACGACAGAACTCAGGCCAGTTTGAATTTCCAGATTCGTCCTTGCAATGGGCACTGCCAAATGCACGATAGCATTTTGATTAAAAACAAACCTAGCTCGAATGTTCAGGGTAATTATCAACAAATAAATGATTATTGCTGCTGGGTGATTGTGGAAACGACACCTGAGGGGACTCGTTGTTGAGCGTATCTGAGCATCGAGATATCGCTGACTGTTCACAAGTTATAAACTCAGAAGCTGTCAGTGATTTGATCCCTTGAGTGTTTGTCTTGTTGCTGCGTTGTTTTGTGACTGCACTCTGCAAACATCCCTCTTCACTGCATCAACAACGTGACTGATGTTTGTAAGATACACTCAGGTACAGAAAATTCACCCAACCAAACAGGTCACATTAATTGCTCTTGTCAGGCCATCTCTGTAATTAGGCCACTTCTGTACTTTGGCTAATATTCACCTCACGTGTTGGAGGGGATCAATGTGACTTGAAGTGTTTAGCTGTGCTCAAACATGCTGAAAGTGCCAAATGTTTGCTGTCTATGTTTACACTTCTCGGAGTGAGCCATCCAGAGTCTGGCCAAAACAGGAACTGCTGGAAAAGCTCAGCAGGTCCAGGTCCAGCAGCATCCATGGAGAGAAATCAGAGTTAATGTTTTGAGTCCAGTGACCCTTCCTCAGAATCTAGCTTTACCCACCTTCTTCGCCTCTCTGGGATTCCTGCTCAGTCACCACATGGATTAGAGATCTACAGAGACATGTAGAAAGCAATCCATGTTTGAATAAAGTGTAAAGATGTAAAGCCACTCTCTCTACCACGACCACTTCCATCTAGAATGACAAGGGCAGCAGATACATGGGAACACCACCCCCTGCAACTTCCCCTCCGAGCCACTCACCAGCCTGATTTTGAAATATATCGCCATTTCTTCAGTGTCGCTGGGTCATAATTCTGGGACTCCCTGCCTAAGGGACATTGTGGGTCAACCCACAGCACATGGACTGCAGCAGTTCAAGAAGGCAGCTCACTCCCACCTTCTCAAGGAGCAACTAGGGACGGGCAATAAATGCTGGACCCAGCCAGCAACTCCCACAAAATGAATAAATGTTTGAGAGAGAGGACTGATGGTGAGTTTAACTAGAGGCTCACTACGTCTCAGGAGATGGGGTGAGATTGAGAAGGAGAGCCCTTCACGGTCACCTCAGCCAGTGTAGGAATGGAACCCAGGCTGTTGGTATCACTCTGCATTATAAACCAGCCATCCAGCCAACTGAGCTAACTGAGAGTGCGTTAGCAGTCCGAGACTGATACAGCACAGAGGGATCCAAAACAGAAAATGCAAGGGACCCTCAGCAGCTGGAGCAGCATCTGCAGAGAAAACGAAAGATAGAATCTCAGAATTGTTGCTGCATGAGAGGCCATTTGGTTCATCTTGTGCACCCGGTTTGTTTGATATCTCGCCTCTGCCGATTGGTTCTGCACTCTATCGCCAACGCACCAACAAGTCGCACCGATGCGAAGCTTGAATTTGACTAAGTGACAGGAGGGCCCATATAAAACTACCCTTCAAACACTAACAAGCACTGAAAAAGACCCTCTGAAAAATGACAGATCATTTACTCTGCATCTGTCTCCACAACACTGCTGAGTTTTGCCAACATTTTCTGTTTGAATTTTGGATTTCCAGCATCTGCAGTATTTCGCTAATATTACTGCATGGGACGCCATTCTGTCCATTAGTCCTGTGTCATTGAAAGAGCTCCTCACATCTCTGTACATTCCTACCATACCTTATCTTACCAGCTGAGATTCTCTAGCAAGGAGCTGCTCCAAACGTGAGGCTCTCATTGACATTGACTGCACTGGTTGCTGACTCCCATTACATCAAAGCTTACAGTAAAGAGTCAGCTGTGTGTCCTCTACTCACCTGCACGCCAAAGAGCTTCAGCTGCTGTCTCTGAGAATATTAGGGGCCTGCCTGTGTTTTTCTGCAGACGTTATTGACATTGCTCAGAAAGCCGAGGATATGTATGCCTCCCCTTTTACCTGTCGCTAGTCTTTGCAGCTTGCAAAAGGACGCTGCGGGGGTTTCAATGACAGTGTGGGGACGCTAGTGCTGGTTTGGAAATGGCTTTATCGGAGTCTCTTTCAAAATTACTCACGGGAAACCAACTGAAGGGAACCATGCATGTATCTATTGATTTTTTTTCCCCTTGTTAAATGCAAGAAATGGAAACAAAGTTATGCTCACCCAATCAATAGCGGCATCTTCACATCGATTGATGGGTCCACAAATGGAACTTGACAACATGGAAATAACAACAGCACTTCCACCTGCTTCATCAGTTCACCGATTGGTTAAATGGAAGCAGCGTTAAAAGCCTTTCCCTTCTGATTCACATCCAGACTCTCCCCTGGTTTTTAGCAGAGAGCTCAGTCTCTAGGGATTCTCTGGGTGTGACCTCAGGAATGCAATGTTGCCCTCTGAGGGGGCGCTAGGTATCTTGCAGAATGTGACTAGGTCTGAAAAGGCTAAATTAGGAGGATAGAATAATAGTATTTTAAAAAATAATTCACTCATGGGATGTGGGTGCCACTGGCTGGGCCCAGCATTTATTGCCCTGTCCCTAGTTGGCCTTTAAGATGGTGGGGGTGAGCTGCCATCTTGAACCATGTGCGGTTGGTAGACCCACAATGCCCTCAGGGAGAGAATTCCAGGATTTTGACCCAGCAACACTGAAGGAATGGCGATATATTTCCAAGTCAGGATGGTGAGTGGCTTGGAGGAGAACTTGCACGGGGTGGTGTTCCCTTGGATCTGCTGCCCTTATCCTTTCAGGTGGAAGTGGTTGTGGATTTTGGAAGGTGCCATCTGAGAATCTTTGGTGAATTACTGCAGTGAATTCTGTAGACGGTACATAATGGAATAGAATTATTGATACACTGTGGCACAGAAAGAGGCCATTCCATGCATCATGTTAGTGCTGGCCCTCCTGAAGAGCAATCCAAAGTACGCCCCTTTCCTACTGTCTCCCCACATCCTTGCACTTGCCCTTTTCAGAGTTTTAGGAAAATGTAGGAAAACCTACAGCCACAGAAGGAGGCCACTCTGCCCCCCCCCCATCATATCCATTAGAAACAAACCACCCACCAGCACAATCTCATTCTTGAGCCTTCCCTGCTGGATTTCAGATGGATATCCAGACACCTTTGTAAATGAGTTGAAGGTTTGTGTGGAGTTTGCACGTTCTCCCCCTGTCTGTGTGGGTTTCCTCTGGGTGCTCTGGTTTCCTCCCACAGTCCAAAGATGTGCAGGTTAGGTGAATTGGCCTTGGGAAATTGACTATAGTGTGCAGACTAGGTGGGTTAACCATGAGAAATGTGAGGTTATGGGATAGGGTGGAATGCTCTTCGGAGGGTCAGTGTGGACTCAATGGGCCGAATGGCCTGCTTCCACCTGTATTCTGTAAAAAACACTATCTTCATTGGGGTTTGACTAAATGCCAAAACTGAGCTGGTGTTTGTTTGGCCAGGATGAACAAACTGAAGCTGAGGCATGGATCAGCTACAAGATAATGGGATAGTAGAATGGGTGGGGCTGAATGGATGTCCCAGCTCTGTAGCATGGAGAGTTTGAGAGTTCCATTCTCGTTGGTGAGAAGTCCTGCTCCATGAAAAGATTCTGGATTCTAGATCACCCTACCACAAGAAATAATTTCTCTTGATTATCCCATCCCATTCTGATGATCCTAAACCCGTCAGTTTCATCAGTTATGGGTTTTTCAAGAGGTTTTCTCCTTGGTAGGATCTGAAGCTATTGTTACAATCTAAGCTGTCGCTAGGATTAACTTCTCATTTAAAGTTCTGAGTAAGAGCTCACAGCTGGAGCACTCTTTACAATTTTAGTCTCCTCAGTTGAAAGAGGATGGAATTGCTTCAGAAGCAGTTTGACAGAAGCTTCCTTCAATTCATTCCCATGATGAAGCCTTTACCTAAAGAGGAAAGACTGGACAGGCTGGGGATGTAGCCTCTGGAGTTGAGAAGAGCAAGAGATCTCCTTATTGATGCGTATAAGGTCCCGAGGAGTCTCGATAGGGTGGAAGCTGGGAGGATATTTCCCCTGTAGGGAAGATGAGAATGAGGGAACACGGTTTATAAGTAAGAAGTCCTCTTCATGACAGAGATGAAGATAATGTTTTTCTCCTAGAAGGCCATGAGTGTAGTGTATTTTCTTTCTCAGGAGACAGTGGAAGCTGGGTCATTTAATTTGTTTAAGGCTGAGCTTGGTACAGTTTTTGATCAACTAGAGAGACAAGGATTATGGGAGCATAGGCAATAAAAGTGGGATTGTGACAACAACCAGATCAATCAGGAGAAAACAGGCTGAAAGGGCTGAATGGCTTCCTCCTGTTCCTGAGCCCAGTATAATTGTATTCACTGTTAATCATAGGACAAGGCTGTTCATCAAATCAACTCTCCCTGAAGTCTACTGCCATGTGATCTCTGTTATCATTACTGATGTATTTACATATTAGAAAATTGACACTTAACTCTTTACCTCTGGGCCAACCTTTAATCTTCTATATTGAAGGCGATTGTAACATGAGCGATGTAAATTTGTCTTCCTGATCACATAGCCTGATGATGCTCATCCTTGATTTTTTAAAAAAAATAGACTTTAAAGAATTTCCGCAGTGTGGAAACAAGGTCATTTGGCCCATCAAATCCACACCAACCCTCTGAACAGCATCCCACCCAGACCATCTCCCAAGACTCCCCATGGCTAAAACACTCAACCTACACATCCCTGGACAGTTTAACATGGCCAATCCACCCTAACCTGCGCATCCTTGAACTCTGAGAGGAAACCAGAGCACCCAGAGGAAACCCACACAGACATGGGGAGAATGTACAAACTCCACACAGACAGTTGCCTGAGGCAGGAATCGAACCCAGGTCCCTGGTGCTGTGAAGCAACAGTGCTAATCACTGTGCCAGCCACATGCCAAGTTGGTTCTTGGAAAACAAAGTGGGTTCTCTGATCCTGCTGTCAATATCGGAAACCTGAAGAATTTTTTTCCCTTTATTTTTTATGTGACTTGTTGCTCATCCCCAGTTGCCTCTGTGTGTCGCAGGGGCCATTTCAGGGGCATTTAAGAGCAAACCCCATTGCTGTGGACCTAGAGTCCCATGTCGGTAAGTAAGATCAGGTAAGGAAGGCAGATTTCCTTCCTGAAAGGACATGAGTGAAGCAAATGATCTGTTTTAAAGATTTGACACAGGTTTAATGGCTACCGCCAGACTTTTAATTCCAGATTTATTCATTGAATTCAAGTTGTATCATGTGCCAAGATGGCATACAAACCTGTGCCCCCAGTGCATTAGCTATATTCAGCTGTATCATCACTGGATTGCTAGTGCCAGTGCTGTCACCTCCTGCTAAATTTAGCCTTAACCCTAATGTTCCTGTCTTCTTATTTACCATTCAGGAAGCTAGAGCACAGAGTGATTGTAGTCTTCTTGGCTGGGTCTGTGTTCAAGGAAGCTAGTAACCAATTTTGCGGTGAATATCCTTTTCTGGGACTCTTCCTGGTGAATATTAGTTTAAAATAATTATACATCCTTTACCTCTCTTCCTACAATCATAGAATAATCAATTGCAAAAGATCAATAAGTGCCCTTTCACCCATCCTGTCTCTTTGTTAAATTTGTTGAATATTCCACACACCCCCACCCTTCCCCCACACTCCAGCCCGTGTTCCTGCTGCAAGTGTTTATCCCTTTTGAAAGTTATTCTTGATTCTGCTTCAGTGTCCCAACTCGCTGTACTAGATAAAACAAAATTATCCTCCCCTCCTCTCTGGTTACGATTTGGAGATGCCGGTGTTGGGCTGGGGTGTACAAAGTTAAAAATCACACAACACCAGGTTATAGTCCAACAGGTTTAATTGGAAGCACTAGCTTTCGGAGTGATGCTCCTTTATTAGTTGGTTGTCACAATTAAACCTGTTGGACTATAACCTGGTATTGTATGATTTTTAACTTTGTCCTCTCTGGTTAATTGCCAATTACTGTGAAAGTTTGGCCAGGGGATCAGTAATGTATAAAATGATCTTATTCTAATACCTGAGATCTTACAGCTGCCATGGGTTTATCAGGGAAGGAAAATGGACAGAAAATGGCTGCAGCAATCAGCCAGCAATAAATTGAGGCAAGTTTAGGAAACATATGTGAAATTGTTTTTCCTCAGAGTGAGTAGGTAATAAAATTCCTCTTTCTTACACTCAAGAAAACCTTGCAATTGGCTTCTTAATTTTGATCGAGTGACTGTTTTAACTGAAGTGCATTAGAATTATGTGTTGCAAAGAATTAATGATTTTTGTAGTGACTGACTGAGGGGATTTTAAAAGAGGGGAGTGGATACATCAGGTTGTGTCACGACACAGCTAACTCTTATGCAAGTGTTGTTCATGTGATTTATTGCTTAACTCCCTGCTAATCTGCATGGACGTGTGCAGCCTAATGTGTCACTTCCCTGACCAGGCAGGATCCAGGCCATAAGAAATAGGAACTGGAGTAGGCCATTCGGCCCCTTGAGCCTGATTCTCCATTCAGGACATTCCTCAGAACCTCCCAACATCAGAATTCTGGCTGTAAGCCCAGCTTCCTCAATGCAGTCGAGTCCTGCTTGTTATTTATAGACTCGTTGGAAGAAAAATCGATGGCTCAGTGGTCATAACAGCTGTCATGCACTACAAGCAGAGAATTATGAGTTACGCATCTAAATTAAAAAGTAATTTCAGCACCTGAGCAAAGGGCAGAGTTATATGTCAGATTTTTGTTGCATGCAAATTATTTCTGTATCTGTTAGAAACTGGCTCAGTTTTTGTCAGTCTTCTTGGTGCACACTGCACTGCAGACACCTGTGAAAAGGTGTGCCTAACAGGGTTGTCTAATAATCAGCTGTCCTACACAATCTCACTGTCTGTCTGAAATATTACGATAGCTACATCCCCTTCACTGTCCTTTACAGTTTTCGTGCACTGTACTGTCTTTTGAGTCATTATTGGTTTATCACATGTGCTCCTGGATGTAGTAGAGCCTTCATAGAATGATGTAGCAGCTTGAGGCCATTCAGCCCATAGTGCCTATGATGGATCATTGAAAGACCTACCTTACTAGCCCCAACCTTTTGCTCACTGCTCTGTTGGTTTCTCCCCTTGAAGGATTTATGAAGGATTTTGAGAGTTGTTATTGGGTCAGCTTCCATCACTATTTCAGGCAGCACCTTCCGGATTATCACATTTAAAATGAATTATCCTTATTTCACCTCTGGTTCTACTGCCAATTCTCTTCAACTTCAGTCCCTCTGGTTACTGACACTCCTGCCACTGGGTGCACATCCACCTTGTTTGCCATGTGAAAACACACCAGGGTTTTGGACACCAAGTTACCTCTCCCTTATTTACCTTGGAGAACAATATCTCCAAGGCCCCATGGAACTGAAGTCCCTTGTCTGTGGGACTGTTGTGCTCAGCCTCCTCCACACTCTCCATCTACGGTCTCGACAAAGTTCCTGAAGTCTGAATGGCATGGTGCCTCAGTTGAAGTCAAGGCATTGGGAGGGTGGACAGAGATGCATTGGGAGGGTGGACAGAGATGCATTGGGAGAGCGGACAGAGAGGCATTGGGAGGGTGGACAGAGATGCATTGGGAGGGTGGACAGAGAGGCATTGGGAGGGTGGACAGAGATGCATTGGGAGGGTGGACAGAGAGGCATTGGGAAGGTGGACAGAGGGTTAACACCCACCCTCAAGGTTCTTCCAAGAGTGATTGTCAATGGGATCCATCTTTGGTCCTACTGAGAGGTTTTAGCATCTTATCGGAGGCTCAGAGATTAGCGCTGCTGCCTCATGGCACTAGGGTCCCAGGTTTGATTCCAACCTCGGGTGACTGTCTGTGTTGAGTTTGCACATTCTTTCCTTGTCAGCATGGGGTTCCTCCTGATGGTCCCACAGTTTCCTCCCACAGTTCAAAGATGTGCAGGTTAGTTGCATTGGCTGTGCTAAATTGCCCCATAGTGTCCAGGGATGTGCAGGCTAGGTGGATTACTCATGGGAATAGGGTAAGGGAGAGGGTCAGTGTGGACACAGTGGGCCAAATGGCCTGCTTCCACACTGTAGGGATTCTGTGAAAATGTAGTGCCTAAATTTGGGAAATACAAGTGTGATAGAGGCCTAACCAGCAATTTATAAAGGAGAAGCTAACCAGCTTTTATATGAAGTTATTGGTGCTACATTCTATTCAGCTAAAGAGTAATGTTAAGTCTGGCTTGAGGTTCCACATAAGACTATTAAGTAACTCAGATATTAGTGGGCGGCACGGTGGCACAGTGGTTAGCACTGCTACCTCACAGCGCCAGAGACCCGGAATTTGGCCATGCTAAATTGCCCGTAGTGTTAGGTAAGGGGTAAATGTAGGGGTATGGGTGGGTTACGCTTCGGCAGGTCGGTGTGGACTTGTTGAGTCAAAGGGCCTGTTTCCACACTGTAATGTAATCTAATCTAATCTAATGTATCCAGCTATAAAATACTATCTAATAAACTTACTCTGTTTATTAGGACTGCACTTCTCTTTTGCCTAAGACCTAAGTGCAGGCTTCCTTTCCCATTTGGTTTCAGTAACTTAGACAAATAAGAATGAGGAAGATTGGTGTCAGTGAATCTACCCAAGACATCTCAGATGGTTCAGGACCACAACAGATGCATCTTCTGACTGGAATTCATTCAAAGACCGGTCAAAACCCATGGCTGTGTGATTCAGAGAGGGTTGGATTTAGGAAACATTGTATGTTATTGTTGAATAATGTAACGGGGACAGGGAGAGTGGAATTTGAACTTTCGAAAGTCCTGGGAATAAAAGGATGTCCAGTGCGGTTAGAGATTGTGTGTGTGTGTGTTCAGTGAGGTGCTCCCTCCCTGTGATTGATAGCTTTTAATTATCCTTGGCTGGAAAAAGTAAAATAAAGTCTGTGGCTGTCGAGTGCATGATAATTCAGTGATAAACATTATCACTGCATGATAAACATTAAACTTATTTTTAATGTTTACTTCTGATCCTTCAACTTGTCCCTTATTCTTTTGTCAAAGTAGTATGTCCCAATTGTTTCTTGAAAATGATATTGAAAAGTGTAGGCAGTGCAATTGTTTGCTGACTGTGAGAATCCTTTGATGTGATTGGCTGTTTTGCTCACTGACATTACTGCTGCTCGATGTCTGGAGATTCATGAGGCACCGGATTCAAATGGCATCCATAAAGGAGATGCTGAGGTCATAGTGAGTTCTAGATTGTTCCGGGACAATTATTTTAAGGTTAACTCCAAGTTCTGTCACTTTGATATTAACCATGTAATCTGGGTCTTAGAGATGGTCTCCAGGCCAAAGGATCTGTCTAACTTGGTATGCTCAACCATGAGAACTCCTGCTCTCTCTTGTTACAGCCAAAGGTGAAGATTGTCTGCCCGGAGATGAAACCACATCCTCACACTCACGATAAATCTCCTCCTCTAACTGCTGAGGAGCTGAGAAATCTAACAAGGTATGATTATAACTCTTTAAATGTGACATGACAGTGGTTCAGCTAATGTGGATTCAAAAGGTGTTCTTCTGTGCTATAAATTTCTGTCTCTCGAGATACTTCCTGCTTTTTGATTGAAAAAGCCTTTACTTGTTCCAACGTATGAGACAAACATCATTTCTAGGGGTTTTCTGCTGCTCTCTGTCATTGGTTAGACCATTTTTGGAATACTGCATTCAATTCTGGTCTCCTTGCTGTAGGAAAGATGTGGTGAAACTTGAAAGGGTTCAGAAAGGATTTACAAGGATGTTGCCGGGGTTGGAGGGTTTGAGCTACAGGGAGAGGCTGAATAGGCTGGGGCTGCTTTCACAGGACTGTCAGAGGCTGAGGGGTGACCTTACAGAAATTTTTCAAGTCATGAGGGGCATGGATAGGGTGAAGGTCAAGGTCCTTTCCCCAGGGTGGGGGTGTCAAAATCCAGACGGCATAGATTTAAGGTGAGAAGGGAAAGATTTAAAAGGGACCTGAGGGACAATGTTTTCACACAGAGGGTGGTGGTGTGTTTGGAATGAGCTGCCAGACGAAGTGGTGGAGGCTGGTACAATTGCAACATTTAAAAGGCATCTGGATGGGTATATGAACAGGAAGGGTTTGGAGGGATATGGGTCGGGTGCTGGCAAATGGGACTAGATTAGGTTGGGATATCTGGTCGGCATGGAGGATTGGACCGAAGGGTCTGTTTCCAAGCTGTACATTGTGTGATTCTATTTGGGGACATTTAGTTTATGAACCTGAAAACAGAGTTGAGAAGCTAAATCTCTAGGTTTGTGAAAAATGTGAGTGAGACCTGATTTTGTTTTACCAACGATGGTAGGGCAATGCAAGGGCTCGCTCAGTACCAAAGAATCTTCCAAATAAAATCTTGTCACAAAGCACCTACAGCAATTGGATCTTAAAGGCTTTGGGAGGAAGGATCTCTCACACTTCGACCAGCTTGGTGGTGGCCCGTACCATCGTGATAAAGAATAGACAAACATGCATAGAGGAGGAGAACAACTCATTTCCAAACCATTTAATGTGTTCCGGGGCAAAATACTGCACATAAAATCCTAATGGGACTAGACAGGCTAGATGCAGGAAGAATGTTTCCGATGTTAGGGAAGTCTAAGTATAATGGGTAAGTCATCAGGACTGAGATGATGAGAAATTTCTTCACTCAGAGTTGTAAACCTGTGGAATTCTCTCCCACAGAAAGATTTTGGGGCCAGTTTGTTAGTAATGTTCAAGAGGGCGTGGGACGTAGCCTTTTTGGCTAAAGGGATTAAGGGATATGGAGAGAAAGTGAAAATGGGAATACTGAGATTGCCTGATCAGCCATGATCATATTGAATGGTGGTGCAGGCTTAAAGATTGATCGATTGATTGATTTGATTTGTGGTCATGTGTACCTAAATACAGTGAAAGCTTTGTTTGAAGGCAGCACAGGCAGATCATAGTAAGCAAAGACATAGAGATCATAAGGTGAAAATGAACTTGGACAGAGTAAGGCATCTCGGTTACATTGCAGAGGACATGTGCTTGTCAACGTTGACAAGTTCAGCATTATTTGAAGTTAATGAGTCCATTCATCAGGGAAGAAGCTAGTGTGTGTGTTCAAGCTTTTGTACTGTCTTCCTGGTGGAAGAGGTTGCAGGAGAGCACTACCGGTGTGCAATGGGTCTTTGATAATATTGGCTGCCTTTCCATTTATGGCCAAATTGATTACTCCTCCACCTATTTTCTATATTTATCGATCTCCGAATCATAAAGCACTTTCTAGATTGATGTCCTTGAAACTGTCTTGGCAGTAAAATCAAAGAATTTTGTTTGATAGTTCAACTGTGCAGGATAACATCATTAAAACTTAACCTGTTTGTGTAAAAGTATCATTTTAAGAGAGGTATTCAGGCATTTGTTCTGTCAAAGTGAATTAATCAACACGTTCTGCCATGCTTGCAATGAAACAGTGGGGTGATTTGAAACTGTCACATAAATCACACATAAGTTAATATATACAAGATTAGAACTCGCTCACAACTTTGGTACTTAGTTCAATAAAGGTTATCTGCCAAGCTCACCACTTGCTGCTGTGTGCCCTGTATATCTGGCGGGGTGCTCTATACTGACAGACTAGTGAGTGCATGCTAAATGGTTCCCCATGTAGTGTTAACAGGCTTCATTGTGTCAAAGCCAAGAAATTGAAACAACAGAGTACTTAAAATCAACTTGCCAACTTAAACATAGTTCTAATGAGACACAAAAGCAATATTGGATTTCTTGCACCCACCAGAACTGGGACACAAGGAAGCCAGAGTGAGAAAGGGAACACCAATTTATACAGGATGTGAAGAGGGTGCTGGGGAGTTAGGTCGAAATGGAATAGAGATGCAGCAGGAACTGTTAACTGTCAATCTCAGTTCACAGATCAAACTCAGATCAGACAGGTAGACTCTGATTGGTGGGCTCATTGCTATGTGGAATGCAAGAGGAATCAGTGGTCTCCATTCCCCTTTCCTCATTGAAAAGGTTCACAGAATGGTCAGGTTTATTTTTGCCTAAAAAGGATTGCAGTGTCCTGTGTTCTTTTTATTGATGGGATAGATGGAATATTGTACTTTACTGTGTGTTTTTAAATCTTTAAAATTGTGTTATATATAAATAGTTTGGTTTATTCTATCCTATCTTTATTTCTTTTTTGTAATAAGCTTATGTTGCATTATTAAATCCAAATCTGCAGCATTGTGTGTTTGTGTTTCCATGAAAGTCCACCCTATTGTAAAAAAAATCCATCAAAACCAGATTTCATCTGAGATTTGACTTGTCCAGTAATCACGTCAGCTGATCAGACTCCTCTCCTAACAACATTACATTAACACCAGCAGATTCCCTTCTGTATTAGGTTTGACTTAACTGTGACTTAATTCCCAGTCTTGAGAATCTGATAGCCTCTTTCTTGAGTATTCACACAAACGAGCTTAGACTTTCTCAGATTCAAACCTTGTCAGATTTCAACTAAACCTCGGGGTTCTAAGCAAACACTTCTGGTCTGGAACTTCCAAATTAAATTAACTCACCTGAGGAAGGATTTACAGTTTGATTATCAAACCACTTGGCCTCAATTCAAACACACTTTCCTTGGCTCCTGGAGTGGGACAAGAACTGAGAGTTTCTGAATCAGAGACGGGGAAGCATCCCACTGCATCACAGGAAAATCATGAGCGGTATGGTTAGGGCTGAATAGTCAAGGTCTCTTTTCTCCATGGTAGAGGAGTCAAAAACTAGAGGGCATAGGTTCAGAGTGAGAGGGGAAGGATTTAAAAGGAACCTAAGAGGCACATTTTTTACACAGAGAGTGGTGTGCGTATGAAATGAGCTGCCAGAGGAAGTGTTGGAGGCTGTTACAATTACAGCATTTGGATGGGGACATGAATAGGAAGGGTTTAGACGGATATGGGCCAAGTGCTGGCAAATAGGCATAGATTAATTTAGGATATCTGGTCAGCATGGACGAGTTGGACCAAAGGGTCTATTTCTGTGTTGTACATCTCTGTGACTCTATGACCTCTTAGTAGCTGGCCTGCGGTACATGTAATGACTACAATGAAATGTCTCCTGTATGTACTGAGTTTAATTTATGATATAAACACAATGTAGACGAGTAATATGAAATTAAAATAGGGATTGGGTCATATCTGGTCGAAGTATTCCTTGAAGTCAACACTTTTCTGACTTGATTCCTCATAACAGATTGATTGGTCACTGTGAACATTTTCTGTTCAATGAGATGAATTATTTGCAAATTTCCCATCACTGACCTTTAGCGAATATTGAATAGGGGTGTGACGATCTTTTTTATTTCAAAAATATACTTTATTCATAAAATTATTTGGATCTCTTTAAAATTGGTCATGCCATTCTTGTGCACACGTTACATTGCTTCACATACAGACATCGAAATTTAATTTTCCTATATACAAGTCTGTACATTTATTATCCAGCTCTTCTGCTGAGGCGTCAGCAGAGCCCAAATGACTGGGTGGGCCCCCTATTCTTCTTCGGCAGGCAGATGTTACACGGTGGTCTTTCCCCATCGTGTCTTGGCAGCAGCTGACCCAAGCTTCAGCGTGTCCCTCAACACGTAGTCCTGGACCTTGGAATGTGCCAGTCTGCAACACTCAGTCGGAGTCAACTCCTTGAGCTGGAAGATCAGCAGGTTTCGGAGCGCCCAAAGAGCGTCCTTCACCGAGTTGATGATCCTCCAGGCACAGTTGATGTTCGTCTCAGTGTGCGCCCCAGGGAACAGACCGTAGAGCACGGAGTCCTGCGTCACGGCACTGCTCGGGACGAACCTTGACAAACACCACTGCATTCCTCTCCAGACTTCCTCTGCGTAGGCACATTCCAGAAGGAGGTGTGTGACAGTCTCGTCCCTCTCCCGCAGCCGCTTCGAGGGCAGCGGCGGTGCGGCTGAGTCCGGGCGTGCATAAAGGATCTCACAGGCAGAGCCCTTCTCACCACCAGCCAAGCCATGACTTGTTGCTTGTTGGAAAGTTCTGGCGATGAGGCATTCTGCCAAATGGCTTTGACAGTCTGCTCAGGGAACCGCTCGATAGGATCCGCCCTCTCCTTTTCCCGAAGGGTCTCAAGGACACTACGTGCTGACCACTTCCTGATGGACTTGTGGTCAAAGGTGTTTTTCTTCATAAACTTCTCCACGAAGGACAGGTGATACGGAACGGTCCCACTACTCGGAGTGTTCCGCAGCAGCGAGGCCAGGCCCATCCTTCGCAACACCGGAACAGGTGACACTCAGTATGTAGTGACACTTGGTGTTTGCGTACCGGGGATCCATGCACAGCTTGATGCAGCCACACACAAAGGTGGCCATCAGGGTGAGGGTGGCATTGGGTGTATTTTTTCCCCCGTTCCCCAGAGCTTTATACATCGAATCCCTTTGGACCCGGTCCATCTTTGATCTCCATATAAATTGGAAGGAGTCCCAGGTGACTGCAGCGGCACAGGTTCTGGGAATAGGCCAGACCTGTGCCACGTATAACAACAATGACAGTGCCTCACACCTGATGACCAGGTTTTAACCCGCGATGGAGAGCGACCGTAGTTTCCATCTGCCCAGTTTCTGCCTCACTTTGCTGATACGGTCCTCCCAAGACTTGGCACACGCTCCAGCCCCCCCGAACCAAATACCCAGCACCTTCAGGTGGTCTGTCCTGACGGTGAAGGGGATCGAGGACTGGTCGGCCCAGTTCCCAAAGAGCATGGCCTCGCTCTTGCCTCGGTTTACCTTGGCTCCCTTGGCCCGTTCGAACTGGTCACATATGCACATGAGTCTGTGCACGGACAGCGAATCCAAACAGAAAACGGCGACGTCATCCATGTACAGGGAGGCCTTAACCTGCAGGCCCCCGCTGCCAGGAATAGTCACCCCTCTCAGGCTCGCATCCTTCCTGATGGACTCGGCAAATGGCTCTATGCAGCACACAAACAAGGCAGGAGAGAGAGGGCAGCCCTGCCTGACTCCAGATCTGACTGGGAAGCTATCTGATTCCCACCCATTGATTGAGACTGCACTGACAATGTTGGTGTAGAACAGTCTGATCCAATTGCAGATTCCCTCCCCAAAGCCCATTTTGGAGAGGATATCTTTCATATATGTGCGTGATATCCTGTCAAAGGCTTTCACCTGGTCCAGGCTGATGAGGCAGGTGTCCAACCCTCTGTCCTGCACGTAGGCGATCGTATCCCTAAGAAGTGCGAGACTGTCAGCGATCTTCCTGCCCGGCAACAGCACAGGTTTGGTCAGGGTGAATCACCGACCCTAGAGCAGACCTGACCCGGTTGGCGATAACCTTTGACAGAATTTTGTAATCCGCATTCAACAGTGAGATTCGTCTCCAATTTTTGAGTGCCTCCCTCTCCCCCTTCCGCTTGTAGACTAGGGTGATGATGCCTTTCCTCATGGATTCACTCATGGTACCTGCCCGAAGCATACTGACATACACCTCCAGCAGGTCCTGGCCAATCAAGTCCCACAGAGCGGAATAGAGCTCGACTGGTAAGCCGTCGCTTCCGGGAGTTTTATTCTTTTCGAAGGACTCGAGGGCCTTGGTCAGCTCATCCAGAGATAGCGGTTGGTCCAGCCTCTCCCGTGTTCTGTCGTCCTAAGACCTCCGTGATAGAGGACAGGAACGACTGGGAGGCCGCGCTGTCGGTCGGCTTCGCGTCATACACACTGGCATAGAAGGATTTACTGATCCTCATGACGTCAGCCTGAGATGACATTATCGAGCCATCTTCTTCCTTCAGGCTGCTGAGCACGGAGCTCTCTTTGTGGAGCTTCTGGAAGAAGAAACGTGAACACGTCTCGTCCTGCTCCACCGAGCGGACCCTGGACCGGAAGATTATCTTGGAGGCCTCCGAGGCAAAGAGCGAGGCTTGCTGGCTCTTCACCTCCTTGAGGTCCTCCGTGACATCGACCCCCATCGTCTGCAGCGGAGTGTGTGAAGATGTTTTTAGGAGATGTCAGGATTATAAAAACTATGAATAAATAATTCATTAGCACTTCAGTACTGATTGTCCCAGCGTTGATGTGTGTTCACCTCACAGTTGTAGTCATTCCTCATCCATTCAAAACCAAACTGTTTTGTGGATCTTACCAGTTATTTCCTTTGCACTGTGAGGAAATCTATATATTTGGTTCTGTCTGAGCAGCCTCGGTTCACTGGGGCTCAGTAAACATGGAGCAAGTGGTTTACATGTTCCCCCACTAACCTTGAGTCTGTGCTTCAGTCTATAAATTATGTGACATGCGTCAGCTGTGGTTGGGAAAGTCAAAACCACTTTTCTCTTTTATGTTCTCAGTTTCCACACTAATGGTTGGTGCGACTATTGTGAATTGATTTTTAGTGTGAAGAGAAGGAAGGTGACTGATATTTAGGGAAACTTTAATTCTGCTGTATCGTCCAGTGTTGTTTGCGGCTTGTCTGTGTGTGGATTGACTGTGTGTTGCAAAGTGCCATGAAGCAGCTTTAACAGTGAAGTGTTAGACGGGACTAACAAATAACAAGATTTTAAAACATGTTGGTCATAGCGAGGGGGATCAGCGTTCAGTAACTGTCCAAGCTTTCTGTGCAGTGTAAGCATGTTGAAGCTAAACCTTATCGTTAGTCACTCCTCACAAGCTGGGATTTGAAATGATATTTAAGTCAAGACAGCATCGGCAATCAATGCTTTGGCTTAACACAATGAATATCAATTGTTATGGAAAAAAGTCCTGGACAAATCTTTTACCCATCATACACCCAGGACTTCCATCAGGCTATGCTAGGTTGGGCATTCTCACTCTCTCTCTCTCACACACACACACA
>NC_057718.1:102160078-102165914 GCF_004010195.1 Chiloscyllium plagiosum | reverse complement strand
CCCTCTCTCACACATACACACACACTCCCTCTCTCATGCATTCACGCTCTCACATACACATTCTCACTCGCTCAGACTCACACACACATTTATTCTCATTCTCACGCTCACATACACACACAATCTCACATGTTCTCTTTCTCACACACAGACCAGCGCGCTCTCTCTCATCTCTTACACACACGCACTCACTCACTCACACACACTTACTCTCACACACATGCTGTCTGTCTGTCTGTCTCTCTCTCTCTCTGACTTTCACACACACACTGTCTCACTCCAATGAGAGGGAGAGATTTATGGAGACTTTACCTTTTTACTTAGCTCTCAGTGAATGCTATCTGTAAATAGATTTAGCTTTAAATAGGAGACCGTGTTATTGTTTCATCAACTGATTGCTGCACTTATACCTAAGACCAAAGAACATATCAGTGGCAAACCAGCTTGGATGCTGTGTGAATAACTTATAGAAATTAGATTACTTGTAGTGTGGAAACAGGCACTTCGGCCCAACAAGTCCACACCGACCCACCACCCACCCATACCCCTATATTTACCCCTTAACCTAACACTATGGGCAATTTAGCATGGCCAATTCACCTGACCCACACATCTTTGGATTGTGGGAGGAAACCGGAGCACACCCACGCAGACACAGGGAGAACGTGCAAACTCCACACAGTCAGTCGCGGGAATTGAACCCGGGTCTCTGCCGCTGTGAGGCAACAGTGCTAACCACTGTGCCACCGTGCCGCCCACAGTGCTTTTATCTGGAATAAAAGCAGATTGGAGATTGCCGTCAAATTATTGAAGGGAGGTGGAATGTCTGATGCTTATAGTGGGACAGAAAATGGGGACCCTTTCCCATTCTTTCTGGTTTTCAACCAAACAGCTGAGATCTGAACCTTAAAGTGATGTGACTGAATTGCTGCTTGCCTTGCTGCCTCAGGATTTGTTTTAAACCTTAAGTGTTGTACAAACTGAACTGCTTTAAGCCTTTAAAATGTTTCTGTGGCCCTGGAGCTATACGGATGGGATCACACATTCAAATGTCAGATGAATAGCTCCTTCCCGTAATGCTGTCAATGTTATCAATCACCAGGGGAGGTTATCCATCTGTCCCAGAGAATCAGCCACTTACCTGGCCACAAGCTTTCCCTTCAGGATTTAATAGCTGTGCAGTATTTCACTGTGCTGTAAATAACGAAGACATAGATGCATTTTATTGCCTCATTTGCCATTTGTTAGACGTTTTAAGGTCAGCCTTTATTCGCAAACAAAATGGAGTTTAACCTTATCCTGCCTGGAACGAGTTGCTGTGCCTTTCCTAGAATTTGCCAGAAGGTAGAAAGGCTTTGATTAATGACAAGGAATGAGGTCAACAGTGCGGAGCTGATGATAAACCTGTGTGTACCAGCTGTGAGTCTATGTGTGAAAATACTGCCTGACAACCTGACAACTCCGTGATTAGGATCCACTGCAGGGAGGTGAGAGCAACGGTCAAAGTTCACACTTGAGTGCAGTGCTGAGGGAGTGCTGCCCTGTCCGATGTACAGTCCTTCAGGTGAGATGCTAACCCTGTCTGTCCTCTCCAGGTGGACATGAATGGTCACCCAATGTTGCCTCAAGGACAGCTATCTCTCAGTGGAGTTGAGAGTGTGGTGCTGGAAAAGCACAGCAGGTCAGACAGCATCCCAGGAGCAGGAGAATCGCAATTCTGATTCTCGACTCTGATCTCCAGCATCTGCAGTCCTCACTTTCTCCTATCTCAGTGGAGCAGTGTCGGACTGGAGGTGGAGGAAGACTGGAATATTTCAAATATGAGAAAAGAAAGAGGTATTTCATAGAGTACAGAGCAGATCAGAGAGAAGTGGGTAGTGCTGGAAAGGTACAGCAGGTCAGGCAGCATCCGAGGAGCAGGAAAATCGACGTTTCGGGCAAAAGCCCTTCATCTTGAAACATTGATTCTCCTGCTCCTCAGATGCTGCCTGACCTGCTGTGCTTTTCCAGCACCACTCTAATCTTGACTCGGATCTCCAGCATCTGCAGTCCTCACTTTTGCCCAGATCAGAGAGAAGGTTAATGTTGTGACACATTGGCGTGTGCAGCTGTGTGATGTCAAACATTATCTGGTCATTATCAAGTTGCATAAGCACACTACAAGGAATCATATTGGATCCGAAACATTAACTCGGTTTCTCTCTTTCCTTCATGCTGCCAGACCAGTTGAGTTTCTCCCGCATTTGCTGTGATTGCTTCAGATGTTCAGTATTCTGCTTTTATTATGATACTTATTATGAGATTGTTTCTTAACACAAAGGTAAATTATTGGGCTGAAACATCACCGACCTGTACTAACTCAATATGAGGCATTTTCTTACCTACAGCTGGTGAGCAGCTACTCCCTATCTCAAGTTGTTGAGGGAAATAATGGTTGAGGTTTATAGTAGTTAAGGTGCATGGTAGGTGAGGTATACTGTAGGTGAGGTATATGATACAGTCAGAGGACAGTATAGTCAGAGGATGGGCATTCAAATCTCACTCTGATGGCTGAACTCAAACATGTAAGCTAATGCACAACAGAGGGAGTGCTACACTGTTAGAGGTGCTACCTTCCAGATAAGATGTTCAACCCAGGCCCTTGCTGGGCTCTCAGGTACTGGTAACCCAATCTGTGGCACTATTTCAGAGAAAGGCAGGGGATATCTCTCGGGGCTGGGCTGGCCACAATTTGTACCTCAATCGACAGCACAAAAATAAACGATGAGTAGGTCATTGTCATGTGACTGGTTGTGGGAGCTTATTGTGCGTGAAATGGCTGCTGTGTTTTCTACATTACAACAGTGACCCCACCGCAAAAATAGAGACTCCGTTGACTGTAAGGCACCTTGATGGGCCCTGATGTTGGATCGGCTGCTATAGAAATGTAAGTCTTTATTATACTCACTGCAGCTTGGAGGCAGAGAAATGGAGTGAGATTAAGCCTCCATGGAAGTAGCAAGGCAGGGGGTGGGAAGGGCAGATAATTGGGCATGTTGGCCCTGGGAAAGTATTTACCCCCTTCTCACGCCCCACCTTAACAACTAAGCATTGCCCAAGGAGGTCCTTTAGGAACTTTCCTGAACTGTTATTAAAACAGTTAAATTAAAACATGTAAATAGCCAGTTAAAGACCACCTGCACTGATGACTACCTTCATCAGGTGAGAAAAGAACAAATTGTGGGGAACAGGCATGAGCTGCCCGTCGGGGAGGGGTGAGGACACACAAAGGAGGTGGGAGTCTCCATTTACCTCAGCTGAGGGGCCACCTCCCTGCCCATCCCTCGACACCCCGACCACTGCCCCCCTCCCCTGCCCTCTCCATCCCACCCTGCAAGACCTGAACCAAAAGCACCGATCTTTCTTACTGTTTCAGCCCCCAAAACGTCTCTCTCTCTCTCTCTCTCTCTGTGTCTTAAATGGCTGATTGGATCTTAATCCAGAAAATGTTATTGTTAGGGAGAGGAGATGGGTCAGTCACCCAGTCCACAACGTACTAAATACTGGCCACAGGGTGAGATGAAAAAGAGTGGAAGGATGATTGTGTGGAGCGCCATAACCATGGTGTAGCCTGAATTGCATGTAGTGTGTTTTAACTATGTGTAATTAACTATCAAACAACAGGAGCAGATTGCTGGAAATTAAGCTAACTTGTTGACACAACCCCACATTGATATTATGAGTGTATTAGGACAATTAGGCTTCATGTTGACCTGGTACATACAGTTCCTTTGAAGGAGCAGACAGTGTGCTTTAGAAGTACTTACAGTATATTCCACCACCTTGTAACCGCCAGTGTTCCTGGGAAGAAATTGTGATATTGAATGAGGACATAGTTATATCCGTCACATCTCGACCAATTTCAGTTGCAAGATAAAAGCGTCTCTGCGAAATGCTGTGCAGCTTCATTCTACTTTGATAATGTAGAAATTGCTTCAAGATCCCTCATTGTTCATCACCTTAGCTTTGTGCATAATCCTTTGACTTGAAGGACAAAGACATGATGGGTGCAGTCTTCCCATCACCAGTGAGGAAAGCACATCCTCACAGGATTGAGTTGACGAGGGGTCAGGTTCCTCAGGGGCACTACATTCTGAGAAGTGGATTCAGAGAGTCTGCAAATTCCCTTGTGTGAGCTATTTGCCAGACTCTCCCACCCCTTACAGACAGGGTGAAGGGACTCAGTGATTAGCACCATCCCTTGGGCAGTGGAGCCTCACTATGGCCCTCTGCCCCAGACAACGGGATTCAGCTCACAACCTCTTTGCAGAAAGAAAGAGCAAATTGCATTTCAGTAGCACCACACACGACCTCAGTGCCTCTCAAAGCTTTGCACGGCCAGTCCAGCCATTGTTGCATTGTAGGAACGGCAACAGACATTCTACATGACACAGCAAGCTCCCACATACAGGTATTTATTACATCACCTGTGTTTGTAATTTGATACTGAGTTGAGGGATACACCTTTAACCTGAGAAACAAAAGCAGTGGGAGCAGACGTGCAGCCAATTCAGTTGGATCATGGTTGGTTTTAGGCTTCAACTCCATTTTCCTGCCCACTCCCTGTGTCTCACCGATTCTCTGAAAGACCAAAATAAAACCACTTCAAGCTTAAATATATTCAGTGGTGATACGTCCACATCTCTCTTAGGCAGAGAATTAGATTACTTACAGTGTGGAAACAGGCCCTTCAGCCCAACAAGTCCACACTGACCCTCTGAAGAACAACCCATCCAGACCCATTCCCCTACATTTACCCCTTTACCTAACACTACGGGCAATTTAGCCTGGCCAATTCACCTAACCTGCACATTTTTTTTGGACTGTGGGAGGAAACCGGAGCACCCAGAGGAAATCCACGCAGACACGGGGAGAATGTGCAAACTCCACACAGACAGTTGCCCGAGGTGGGAATTGAACCCGGGTCCATGGTGCTGTAAGGCAGCAGTGCTAACCACTGAGCCGCCGTGCCGGGAAACAAACCCATCTGGTTCACTAGTGTCCTTTCAGGAAGGAAACTGCCATCCTTACCCGGCCTGTATGTGACTCCAGACCCACAATGATGGGGTTGACTCTCAATCACCCTCTGGGCAATAAATGCTGGCCTAGCCAGCGATGCCCTCATCTCATGAATGAATAAAGAAAAAAAAAACGCTATACACAAGATCCACGTTCCCTCTGGGTTTTATGGAATTGTGTGGATCTCTGAGGTCCATGCTATTTCTGGAAGAGGATTTCAATGAAGAATTGGATGAAGCTGAGAGAGAATAAGGAACAGCACAATGTACTGCATTATGCTGATGAGAAGACTTTCCAAATTCACAACCGCTATCATCTAGAAGGAAAAGGGCAGCAGATGGATAGGAACACCACGCTCTACAGGATTTCACTGGGTCTGTGCAGGGATCGGGGATTGCACAGGTTTCCAGCTGCTGTCTCACCAAAGCTCCAGACCATGGCAGGGAGATGTCTTGATTTTCCAAACATTTTATCGATACATATCCATTCACAGGTTGGATGGATGTTGCAGGAAAGACCAGTGTTTATTGCCTATCCCCCAATTGTCCTTGAGAAAATCGTGTTGAGCTGCGTCCTTCATGGGTTGTGGGCTGTGTGGGGTTAAGTGCACCTATAGACAATAGACAATAGGTGCAGGAGTAGGCCATTCTGCCCTTCGAGCCTGCACCACCATTCATTATTCATATGGCTGATCATCCTCAATCAGTATCCTGTTCCTGCCTTATCTCCATAACCCTTGATTCCACTATCCTTGAGAGCTCTACCCAACTCTTTCTTA